>NC_056727.1:838488190-838595690 GCF_019279795.1 Protopterus annectens | reverse complement strand
CTGACATTGAACAATCTGTTAGTTATAAAAATATTTGTTTTTTTACAGTCCCCTTGTCCACACATTGTATGCATGTAATACATCATCATTCATTTTCTCGTGGCAGCAATCTCTGAAAGAATCTATATTTTATAGAAGTTACAGGAAATAATAAGTGAGGCAGGGTGCTATATTAATGTAGTTATAGAATAAGGTTGAAACTTTTAAAACAACAGATTCTACCAGTTCATCTTCTTGTTAACCTTCAGTTATTAGGACAGGTAGCTAACTGCAAGCTGATAATGAGATTGGGATTGTGTCAGAATGTCCTTGGATAGAAAGACTATGAAGGTGACTAAAAAGAATAACTATTGAGTTAACATAGGAACTTGTGATACGATTATGTAGTTATGTCTCTTTCTGGTTTAATTGGATCATGGGCTCTTACATTTTTAAACATCACCATGCAATTATTTTAAGGACAAACAGGCTAGTTAGGAGCAATGTATTACACAATATCCTCCCTAATGAAAGGCTGAACAAGCTCTGCAGATTATCATTCTATGTATAATAATTCCAGGAGTTCTATATCATTTTGTGGTGTATTCTAAATTGCAGACTATGTAACATGAGCATATTATTGAAATTCCACGTGCTTATGTATTGCTGGTTTATTTGTGTGATATCTAGGGTGGGATTGCATAAAGTAGGAGTAGCAAAAGTGAACAGCTGCTGCCATTCCACTCTTGTTATATTGAAGCATGAAATTCAGCCTGCCCCAGGATTAATTCATTTTAAGGGTCAGGATCATCCCAGGTCAAAATCTCACAACTCCAAGGGACTGAACTGAATAAGGACCACTATGTTCAGATGAGATAATATCTAGGAGTTAATGCAGAAGATTAAGGCTCTGAGTTGTTAATGAGCTGCTTCATATAGCCAAAAGGGTACAGTGTTTGATTCCTTCCTCCTCCATTTGCCTACTATGTGACTCTGGGCAAGTCACATAATCAGGCAGCACTGCGTTGTCATCCCTGAAAAGGGATACTTTAAAATGGGCACTTTGCCCAGTCACCTTACCTTTCTAACAAATAGATAAAATAAAATAATGAGATTCATAGTTTAGTTTCATAGTATAGTACTAGGCTATCTGCCCTAGGGCATTTATAAGCCTAGCCAAAGTGTATGTGGCTTTCACCACCCCATGTAATGATACAAAAGTGTACAATTTAAATTAAATTTAGTTTACTGTGCCTCTATCTAGCAATAACACAGAGATGACCCCCGGGGTAAACCTACGATCCCCCATCCATTCGTCCAGATTTCTCTTGAAGAGAGTCAGTGAGGGGCTCTGCCTAACATGGACAGGTATCCTGTTCCAGAGTGCGGGAAGCCTCTGGGTTATGAATCTGTCCCTCCAGCATGTCCTATTCATATTTGTGCTGAGGTTTAGATCTTTAGCTCTCGTGGCTCTGATGGATTTGGATTTTTTGAGGTGGAGCATGTCCATCAATAACATTCTATGTTAATGAACCTCATTATGTAGCTTGAGCAGCCATTCAGTGCATTAATTCCATCTCAAGGGCAGGTAGGTGAATGCAGGCATAGTAGCCAGTATGACCATTATGCCTACATTCACAATTTTTGCAAGCACCCTAATGTTTAGAGACATCGGGCTTGATTTTCAAAGGACGCACAAATGAGCCACCCCCCCCCAATCTTCTTGGGGGGCATTGCACACTACACACAAATATGCTCATGTGCAGTATCAACCTGCCCCCTGCAAAAACAGTTAGCACAGTGCTATGTGTGTAAGTGTGCAACTCTGGTCTACAGGCATTCTGGCTTCTCACCAAGTACTGCCTGCAATACCATATTCCACTTATAGGTGGAGTTTTTTGCCTTGCTTGGAAGTCCATTCATTTCAATGATGCCAAATTATGTTGGTTAGGTAAGCCAAAATACCCTTTTGGAATTAGGTGTAGGGTTCTATCAATCCTCAGTAGCATATACTGAATGGGGGCTGGTAAAGCCCTATCCTTTGGACTCTAAGTATAAAGTAGCATGCTGAGATTCACATGTTATCCCATACCAAAGCCTTTTGCAATCTGGCCCTTAGTAGTACTGCCAACTCCAAAACAATTTACGCTTGGAGAAAGGTACTACACTGATCTTCAGACATGGTATATTTCCACGAAGACTTCTGCAGTTCCTCAGGATATATATATGGATCACTATCGCTTTGCTGACGGTTCAAATCTCTGAAAACGATGTGGCCAAGACCATATTGCCGTAGATCTGAATTGCTGAAAAAGTGATAAAAAGACAGAATAACTTACCTGCATGTTTTTGCAGGGGGAAAACTCCCCTGTACCCCCCACACCCCCTGCAATTTAAATATACCAACTCCCCGATCGCACTACAGTAAGGAAAATGGCAAATCCTGGGTTCTGCACTGTACGGCGATCCCAATACTCAATTGCCGGCAATTCGAGTCTTCAGCAATATGGTTTTGGCCATATCGTCTTTGGAGATTTGAACTTTCGACAATGTGCTAGGGAGTGATATAAGATATATATATATATATATATATATATATATATATATATATATATATATATATATAAAGAACACCACAACCTTCACATCTTCACATGAGGCATTTTAAGGGCAACTTATTCCAAACAAATATGAGGAATGGCAGCTCCAAACTAGGGAATGCATGTAAACTGGTGGTGCATGTCTGAAATATTAGGAATACTATGCCATGTATGTGATGTTAAGTTATAGTTCAGATCTGTGCCACCAAAGTGTTAATGTAGATAACAGTACTGAGAATGATAACTTATACTGGGATCTAGAGTTTGAAGTGTCTTTATAATTTATAATTATGATTTATTGAATGTAGTATTATGTATTCTTGTTTTTGTTTTCTTTATTGACAGTGATTACTTAAACAAAATGTAAATAAGGTTTAGGTATATTTACTTTGTAGCAGTGTCATTTCTTTTTTTTTTTTCACCCAGCTCTGCCATTCCTGTCAGGGACACAGAAACCAGGTATTCCCAGGCTGGATGAGAGCTGTGAAAAACATTTGTTCCCAGACAGGGATCCTGATCCATTCCCAGGCAAGAGTTGTATGGCAGTGACTCAGCCAGCCTGCTAGTGCAGGAAGGTGGCCAAACTTTTTCCTATTGAGAGCTCCCCACCTCCCATTGATGGCTCATCCTGTCCTGCATAACACAGCAGCTCAGGATATACAGCAGAGGATATACAGTATTGATTAGTTTCTTATGAGAAGCTAGAAGGTGAGTAGGCAACACAGACAGACACTGGAGTGAGACAGAGAGAGAGAAAGAGAGAAAATGTAGAAATCCTATTGGCCATGAGAAATATAAAGTGGAACAAAACTACATCCAAATTGCTTTAAAATAGAATTCCACATGGGGCATTAAGGAAAAAGGGTTATCTTCATGAGGTACATGTTTAATGTAGTGAGATCAGAAGACCCAGTTCTTTGTACAATACTAGAGCCAAAGTTAATGTTTTTAAAAGGGTTGTGGTTTTTCCAAATGGAGTTCAGCACAAGGCCAACACCAAGACTTGTAGGCCAGTTATCTACTCATTACAGCTGCTGAAATAAATGTTAGATAATTGGCATTCAGGCTATACTCAGTGCTTCAGCAGATAGTCAGTAAGGAGCAAAGATACTTTAGCTGATTAATGATTGCCAGCATGCCACAAGAGAACTTGTAGATTCTCTGTCATCTTTTGTAATGTAAAAAAAAGAAAAAAAAATGAAAATAAAAGAAAATAAGTATTTAACTCTGTGGATTGAGACATTTCTTTTATTAGCAGAGACATATATTAGTAACTGCTTCAGGGGTTGGAGTATGGCAGTATGGACCCCTTTATCTGTATTATGGTTAATAAGAGCTCTGTAGGGAAGGACCAGTATAAAGGGAAACAAGGCAGAGATGCTCCCTCTTATTCCAAGTCTTGTTTTGTTTACTAGCAAGGTCTTAGTTCAGAGAGGGTTTTTTTTTTTTTTTTACCTTTTGCTGATGACTGCGTGCTCATCACAGGTCGCATTAATGAGGTCTTTATCAGTGTCTAGAATGCTTTCAGGGTTTCTGTAAAGCATCTGGGACTTGAATGCAACTCATAGAAAACCTTCCAGATCTGGACTGGGTAAGTAGCTATATCATCTGGTAAATATAGGATACAGAGGTTAGAGTGGATGAAATAATTAAGACTAAAATTTTTCAGAATATGGAAGCAAACACTATCACGTAATTATTGAGTGTCAGTCAGTGAGATTACTGGAGTAGTTATCAAGTGAAGGGAGAGGCTAAGTATGCTAATAGCAGAATTAATATAGTTCAAATGATGGTTCTCCACATGATGTTGTGCTTTGTTTACTTCCTTCTGCTGAGGGAGGATAGGTCTTGGACTTCTATATTCCAAAGGATACATGACAAATTTTTCATTGCTGCCACACCATGGCATATCGCCTGAATAGTGTTACCAAAGTAGTACACAGGTTTGTGGCCACCAAAAGAGGATAGGGTACAGTACTGATTCAAGTGTTGGCTGGCATCATAAGTCAAGCAAACACATACTGATACAAATTTATAACCCACAGGTGTGAACTTCTATCATGGAGTCAAAGGAAATGGCTGTACATGCTCACTACACAGGTAACAGAGGTGCTAGTGCATCCATTATTCATGTGAAGCATATGTATCCTAGAGCAAGGCAAAGCAGGTAAGGCCTTCCTTCACCGCAGGGGGCACGGACTCATAAAAGATGTAAATGTATTGAGCAGCCATAATAGGACAATAATACAGGTGCATAGCAAGATCATTGATATATATTACTGTATGCTCAGACAAGGCACGGAGAATTGCCAGACATAGGTTGACTACTGGGACCGGACACAGCACAGAAGCATCTCATGGAGGTGGAGGAATACATGATATCCCCCTCTAGGGAAGCAAGAGAATCACTATACTTGCTGGAGGCTTGGATGTCAAAAATGTGCTACAGATTACTATTTTTGTGTCAGTAAGTGATGCACAAAGTTAGTACTAGTATGCGTCATTACAGCTGGGTGTTGACTTTTGTTGATGTTTTACTCAGCAAACCCAAATACGTATCTGTCATCCAGTTATATTAGGGCTTCAATAGTGGCGACCTGTACCACAAGGTGCATATTCACCCACAAGCTGTGTTTAATTGTGGCTGAGTGGTTACAATTAGCATGCAGCTGTCTGCATGGCACATGGTGGTGGGAATCATCACTGGATGTATTCAAGCAGCAGAAGTGGGTCTTGTGAACTCTGAACACTTCTCTGATGATGTTATGTATCTGTGAGAGTGCAGTGTTATACTCCATCTCTGCAGTGGTCTGGGGGCTGTGGATGGATGTTATAAGTTACTTTTCCAATGCCTATCAAGCATCGAATAAAAGAAACAATAGCAGATACCATTATGAGCGGTCTGCTACATACCCTCACAGGGCCAGAATATGAAGGAGTTAGAGTGACAATATGTGCACCTGCCAGTTAGATGATCTTGTGGAAAATCAACTAGCACAAAATACTGGTATATGTTGCATGTGTGCCAGATGTGAGAATCATGGAAATTACCTGGATGACACACTGACACATTGTATATAAATCCATATGCACTGTACACACTGCCTGGCCGTTGATGGACTGGAATCCCTTTCAGATAATATACTGAATAATATGTGCAATAGATGGGGCCTTATCAGTGATATAGGTGCATTCAATGGCTTCCAAAACATCTGGGAAATGGGCTATGTTGTGGAATATTACCTAGTGGTGGCTTCTTCTCTGCTGACTGTGAAAGACATATATGCTGCTCTGCATATTGCAATCTCTTGTCAAGGAATGGGTGCAGGATTTGTTAAGCCAACACAGAATGATCCATGTGGCAAGGATAGATAATGCTACACAGACCCTCCTGTCCATTGGGGTAGGCATCCCATGAATCTCACATGATTCCATGTAGGGGTGGCACATGTCTAGTAACTCCCATATTTGTCTCTGTTCACAACAGTGGTAGTCAATCTTGTTTTTCTCATGATGCTGATGGTATGTAGGTGATTGGTAGACGCTTCTGTGGCACAGAGGATGACAGTAAACAAATTGTGGACATTTGCTCTAATGTTGGCCACTAATAAGTACTGATCATACTCCTAGCATCGTAGTGCAAACATTGCTTCTGTACGTCTGAAAACCTGGTGTTCAGAACAGCTGATCACAATGCATCATCATACTGATTTTATATATCTTAATCAAGCTATTATGATTGATGTTATCCTTTGCATATGTGAGGGATCTCATTTGCATATTGATTCATCTGCATGCCACTATGCAGTCATCAGCATATTATGCATACTGCTCTATTTCTCCTGTAGCTTGGTCACATTATCTGTATTTCTGAATTGCCTCCTCCCTGTGCATCACTGCTCACCATGCAGTTTTATACAACACACTGTGCTGTTTGCTTCTGATTATTCCGTGTGTTTATGTAGTATCATCAAAATACTTTTCAAATGTATGCTGGGGCAATCATAATGCAAAGATAACATTTACTACACCAAATTACATCACATTAATATGCAGATCTCTCTTTTCACATGTAGGTAACATAAATCCACAAACATTTCCCTCAAAAATTAACATGGACTCTGATGAATATAAACATGTTCAGACCCCTCGGATCTGTTACCTTGCCACTTTGCCACAGTTCAGTTGTTCCTCATTCAACACTATACACTGACAGAAAAGTTGATCTAAAACCAGACTTTGGTAACATAAGAAAACACATCTAGTAGTCTGGTAGAGAATAGCATACTGTTTATGAAGAGGAGCTAGGATATAGACATTGTAAATTAAAGCATGGTGTGTAAACAAGACTCCATATACAGGTAAAGTTCAATTGCCATAGTGTGGCCAGCTGATTATAGTATTCAAGCTGGTTACACTGACTTGACAGTGAGTTATTTCCTAGATAAACCTTTATGCAATACATAGCCAATACTTAAAACTGCAACTTTATTTAATATGATTACAGCACAACCTGCTTTGTTTAGACATACAATACTAATTTCCAAATATTGCAGTGTTGTTTAATCCTACAGTAACTATGATTACAGCACAGCCTGCTTTGTTTAGACATACCATACTAATTTCCAAATATTGCAGTGTTGTTTATTCCTACAGTAACTATTACCTACATGCATACATACAAATATTTTAGGCATGAGCAATAATGCCCTTCTAGCCTGCCAATATACCAAAACAGTTATTCCCGTAATAAGTGTAAAGGTTGTTCTTAAAAATACCTAAACTAGTACTTGCTTTAATGTAATCTATTAGTCTATTTCATGCATCAGCTTCTCTCTCAGAGAACCAATTGTTACACTTCTCATTCCTATAGAATCTTCTACACAGGGTGTCTGATGATTCTCTACTACTTTTTGATAAATCCAAACATTCCCAGAGGTAGTTGTCTCTAAATGCATTATATTCCCAAATAAGGTATCCTGTTATGGAGAATTGCATATTCATACTGCTGTACACATTTATGTAAGTGTTATATCAAAATATACACTCTGAAAACCCATGACATCCTCATTTGAAATAAGCTATATATCAGTTCTATGTTAAAAATTCTGAGGTATGATATAAAGCAAATATTTCCAGATGCCCCTTCTCCATTATTTGTTTGTCATTCTAAGTTATGTATACAAATCTGCTTATTGTTGACAAAGTCTGAGTGCCTTTGGAATGTTTTATTAATGGTGGCACATACCTCAGCCTGACTTAGCAATAGATGGACATTTTCTTGACAAAAGAATGAAGTACATGACTTCATTCAGGCAAAATACTTTCCAGTGATATCTATTTTTATCATATAATATGAACACATACATGTGCACTCATACACACACACTTGCAGGCATGCACACACACATACACATGCAAACAAACATGTACACACATTGATGAACACATACACAAAAACACACGTACACGCACACATGCACACACATGCGCACACACGCTCTCACACACACACACACACACACACACACACACACACACACACACACACACACACACACACACACACACCACAGAAAGTTCTTGCATCCTGCCACCCATACACATATGAATAAACACCTAATTTGCATACTTTCTGGGCTGTCTCCAACCTGAGAAAGTGATTGGGATATGTGATATTGCTTGTTGTCACATAGCTAAGCTTAAAAATGCTGACTCTACCGACATTCATTGTCCTCTGAGACAGAGCCTTGTCGGAAGCCTCAATTCTTGAACAACTGAGTGACATTAGAAATGGCTTAGCTTTGAGTCCTGTCACCAAACATTTCAGTCTGAGTCACAATGCTGATGTTACTATACTAAAGCTCTGTTTTAAGATGATTTGCGGCAGTCTGGCACGGATGATACTAATGCTTTTTGTAAAACATGGTGCATTTTTAAATTCAGTATTCTTCTACCTTGGGGAATGAATAATGAAATATATTTTTTAATATGTACTCAGATATTCCAGTAAACATTGTGAAATTCATCTTTCTCCCTTTCTGTTTCAGAGGTTTTTTTTTTTTGCACTCATTTTCCAGTGTTGTAAGATGTTAAAAATATTGCTTAGATTCTATAAGCCACATGAAGTAATGTCTGGAAATTATCACAAGGCTAATTAACTGAGGCTTACTGGATACTATTTCCCAGAAGTTTCTCAAGGGCTAATTTCCTGAAGTGTATCACTGACTGAGGAATTTATTGATGGGTCACCAGGTTCATAAATGCAGGGTGCAGTCCTGTGCAAGGAAGGTCAGCAGTTTGCCTAGTATTTGGCTTGGAAAGATTGCAGTTTACAAAAGAAGCTTACACTATTCTTCTGCCATGTAAGGGCTTGTTTATATGATTCTCAGCTATGTGATAATCCAGAGCTCTCCCTGCAGAATGTAGTGTTATGTAGTATTTGACATTGTATGACACCCCATTAATATTCCAAAACATGCACGCTGATTGGTCAGTGTGCACGTTGTAAATCAGACTTATACTAATGGAAAAAGGTCCGGTCGCCCGGACTTTTTCCATTAGTATAAGTCTTTTTTTTTTTTTGTTGGACAGCAGTGGAGAACGGAAGAGCTCCATTGCTGTTATCTCGCTATGTTAAACAAGTTTAACATAGTGAGATATCTTAAAAAAAAAAACAACGAAGATCTTCCTTTCTCTGTTGCTTTTTTAAAGCTGTCTCGCTATGTTAAACGCTTTTAACATAGCGAGACACGTTTTTAAAAGCAACGGAGATCTTCCTTTCTCCGTTGCTTGCACACACAGTTCTGATGTACTGCGTAACCATACGCATGCGCAGTACATCAGAACTGCTTCAGAATACTGAACAGCTGCGGAAGGGCAGCAAGGAGGCATTATACAATGCCATTATTTAAGAAAAGTAAGTTTTTTTTCTTAAATAATGTTATTGTATGATAGCAATAACCCCCTTCTGGGTGTGGCTAATGCTGGATTTACCCATGGTTGTCTTTGTTTGGCCACTCGGGCTTCGCTCTCATGACCAAACCACACCAACCGTGGGTAAATTCAGCATTACCCACACCCAGGCGTGGGTTATTGCTTAATTATTTACCACTTGTGTTACAGAATGGAGGAAGTCACATGTTAAACAAGGATGGCAGAAATGCTTAGGTACCAAAGACTGAGATGCAGCATCTGGCCTCCTGCAGCACCTGCACTACTGTGCTATTGAAGTTGTGCTCCACTCCATGGTAACCCACAGTTATGGTCAGTGCTATTTAAAAACATTTTAGGCATGCTAGCCATGACTGCAATATATCATTTACATATATTAAAATGAGGGGACATAGCTTGGGTTACCTCACCTACTGGTGACAGCTCTGTTTGCCATTTATGTGGGAGAGGTAGCATGTGAGATTGTCACATAGTATTTGTGTATGCAGCAGTACTCCATAATATGTGGCTGTTTTACATAATATACTGTCACTGTCCAAAATACATCTCCAGCATTGTTTTGTGCAGTGTGGAGGTTGGTATGGAACATAATTATAGATAACCCCACCTTGTTCAAAAATCTACTTAAACACACATACTCCAAATAACATCAAAGTCACTCCACTTCTGCACTAATCCTACTGAAATCTAAGCTTTGAGTCATAAGGAAACTGTTAACTAAAACCTCCTTTTGAGTTCTGCTATTAAAACTTTCACTTCTCATGGAAACTGGGTCACATTGTACCACTGGATGTTATTGTCCAGCATATGAATGCTACTTTCTAACAACTGATACTAAAGTATACTGTTGACTACCATGCACCCTGAAATTTATTTTTATTTTATTTAACATTTGTTTACCGGGTAAGTCTGACTGGGCAAGATTGCCCATTTTCAGCGTAGGTCCAGGGAGACATGCTTCATACAATTAGACAATCAAGAAATGTTTAAACATATAAAATGTTAGTTGAAAGAGAGCCAAGGCGTTCAACACCATCCCCCACTCTGGAATTATAGACAAACTCACTAAACTAGGTATAAATCCCTATGTCACAAGATGGGTTGCCAAATGGCTCACTGACTGAACCCACACTGTGAAAGTAGCAGACTCTAAATCCAAATTCAGACCAGTGACAAGTGGAGTACCACAGGGTTCAGTCCTAGGTCCTCTCCTGTTTGGTATCTACTTCTCTGAAGTACAGGCTAACACAGAAGGTCTTTGGCTAACAAAGTTCGCAGATGACTGCAAACTCGGAGCCATAATCAAATCTCCTAACAATGTGGGCATCCTACAAAAGGGCCTCACTGAGACAGATGCCTGGTGTCAAAGCCATGGCCTCAAGCTCAGTGCCAAAAAGTGCATTGTCATCCCTTTTGGTAAAAACTCTGTACCCATGAACTACCACATAGACAGTAGTCTTTAACACCGAAAGTGTGATAACAGACCTTGGGACACAGGTGGACAGTAGTCTCTCCTTTGATGATCACATCACCACAGTAGTCAGGAAATCCTTCTACGTGGCACACCTCACCACGAAAGGTTTCTCTTCCAGGAAAAAAGAGGTCATTGTTCCCCTCTACTCATCACTCATTAGACCCATTATAGAGTACAATGCCCCTTTTGGTATGTACCTCACAACACATCTACAACAACTGGAAAGGCCACAGAAATACCTCACAAAGAGGATTACTGGCCTCAAACAGATGCCCTACACAGACCATCTCAAAAAACTGCAGCTTTACTCCATCGCATATCGCCTACTCAGACTCTGCCTAACATACAAAGCTATGTCAAACCCAGAGCTGTTGTTCATGCTCCACATAAAGAAATCCCAATCCCTCCAAGCTACATGCTCTAGGGACCTAAACATTGTCACCACAATAAACAGAACATGCTGGTGGGATAGATTCCTGTCTCAGAGACTTCCCATACTCTGGAACAAACTACCTATCTATATCAAACAAAGCTACTCATTAGCACTCTTCAAGAAAAATCTTGATGATTGGATGGGAGATAGGAAATTCACCCCGGGGATCACTTGTGTGGCTCGGCTTGACAGGGGCACAGGAAAATAATTTTCTTGGGTGGCAAAAGCCAGGGTACCATTTGGCTAGGCTTATATAGGCCCCAGGGCTGATAGCCTAGTACCTACCTATGAACCTATACAACTGTTTAGAAAACAGACTAACAATATGACAAAGGTTCCCTTAGGAATATTAGTAATACAGTGGAGAGATAAGAAAAATACAAAACTTTGTTAAACTTACTAGTCTCATAGCATTTTAAACATAATTCCACCACTTTGGAAAACATAACTGCAAACTAAACTGAATTAAATTATACATAATTCCTTAAGAATTGAAGTAACTTGTATTACAAGGTATTAGTTGGGTTTTGCAGATAAAGGAAGCTGGAATGACTTAATCTGTCTCCTTTATATTGTAAATAGTATGTATATGTCTCCTTTTTCATACATACAATGTAATGTAACGTAATGCACACCATGGATTGTACCATGTTTTTCTTTGAGTATGGGGAATGTATTATGTTATTAAGATTGTTATATTTTTTCTATTTGGAGCTTTTCTCCCTGAGCCTCTGCTGAAAAAGGGCTACTAAGATCCGTTCCCCTCACCCCTGGTAAACAAATGACAAAACTAAAATAAATAATTTCCTTACATACTGCTTACCTGAACTTTTTATGATATTCATTAATTAATTAATGTTACTACTACATGGTGCTTGGGACTGTTTAAAAATTGTGTAAGGCAGGGCTCCAGAATGTGGTTTACACCATGACAGCACTATGTAATTGCTGACAATATTTATCAGTTCCACTTAGAATGACTTTTTGCTTTACAACATGCCTACTGTTGAACAGTGTTGCAACACAAGAAGGCTATAGGCCAAGGTGTTAGATTTCACTGCATTAAATAAAGACTTGCTTGTTTTAAATGCACATACCCAGGAATTCAATCACATATTCATGCTGCTCATCGTCCCTACATGAATACAAGCAGAGTTTCATGACCAGCAACAGTGCAGATCAACATGACTACAGAAACATGAAGCATTTAAGAGTGTCTGCCAGCAAACCAGCACAGCAAGATTGTGTAGACAGCTACAATAACTACTAGGGTTGCAAATACTACAATAACAGCAGTAATAATACAGTACAAAAGTGGACTTGGTACACTGTACACAACTACAATTATTTGGAAATGAAATAATGGAGGGGGATCAGCAAGGGCAACTATAAGGAAACCTACACTAGGCAGGTGAAAGTGTGCTGATGAAAATTCTTTTTTTTAACGTTTGTTTACCAGGAAAGTTCGACTTGGAACAAGGCCAATTTTCAGTGGAGACCTGGGAAAAAAACACTTTAGATGCATGTCTTTATAACATGGGAAGAAACCAGAGCACCCCGAGGAAACCCCCATGAACACAGGGAGGACATGAAGACTCCACACAGAAGGTACCCGAGCCAAGAACCAAACCAGAGAACCTCTTGCTGTGAGGGAACAATGCAACCACTGCACCACTGTACAGTTATGAACACCAGGAAAGAGGAAAGAGGAAGAGGGCATGGTAAATATGGCAATGACACCAAGGTAGGATATGTCAATGTGTCTGCACTTCAATGACAAGTCAGTAACTTAACATTAAGCACATATGTAGACAGCACACTATGTACTGATGTTTATGCCTACTGGGTGAGTATATTATATCATCCCAAATGATAGTATATATGTGATGGTCACACAAGGTTGCATGTCAATGGAGATGAATGGCTGTGATATAAACATCACTGAGTGCTCACTGAAGAGGACATTTACCAAAGACAATATATCCAATAAGGGGTATATGCATAGTGTGAAGATCTGTAAAATGATTTGCTTGAATATTACTGACATGTCAGCATACCTCTCAAACAATCATGGAAACATAGCAATAGACACCTGGACAAGTGTAGACAGGAACAGGCACAATCATGGATACTTTTCAGATATTATGACCATCAATCTGCAGCACAGATATGACAGAATATGTGAGTATAACTCATTATACATGTTCTGGAGGAGCAAACGTGTACAACTGTAATGATTGTTAGTATTTTATAAGGTTAATTCCTCACCCCTGCCCTCAAAATAACCAATTTTTGGAAGGGTTAAGAGGGACAGTGTTAAATCTGTTGTTGAAATCAGGGGAGTTGAGAGGTTTGCATGACACATACGCCACAATCCATACCTACAAGAATCAAACCCATGCAATCAATATTGTCACTGTGCTGTGTATTTACTGGGTACAACACAGAAAGACATATCACACAAGCATCTAGCAGAATATCTTGAACGGAAGTCTGTACTTTCAAATCTGAATGGGTAGACATCCCAAACAATAGTTCTGTATGGCCGACAAGATGTATAAGAGCTCACTGTGCCAAATGTAATACACTTAACTAAAGCTTCCCTGCCTGACATTGGCATCAACCATATGGTTAACAGCACTTACAAACAACACACTATTCTGAGTGGATTCCTACTCACAGGCAGGAATTGCATGCATCTGCCACATGTAATAGCAATGTATATCATCAGAAGCATCTACAACTGATGTGTAATTTAAACAGTGATCCATTATAATGAATGGCACAGCAGTATATGAGACTGATGGCAATGCATCAACTATACCCATGTGCACAGAAAGTACAGCAGTGCAGAGTCTAGGGTCAATAAAATAAGAAGCTGTCACTGTGATATTATAAACATATCACGCAATACATCGGGTACTGTCTAAAAATACATGTCAAAAGACAGCATATGTGCCACACAATCCCTGTCTCCTGACATTGCCAGTGACAACATTATACTGTCATAAAATCATGAGAATCACCCATATGAGTTCATGCAAACTACTGATGTGTGACACGTCCATGATGCAGTACAGTCACACTACAGCTGTATCTATTCTACAGTTGGACTTCAGGTTGTACATTACCTCCAAATAAAACATTGAGTCTGTATCATATGTGACACAGTGGAACTGTTAACACAGTTGTCCAGCTCTACCTACTTCATGTCATTACATTAGTTGTACATCATATGCCTATATATTTATCAATGAAAATGAGTGAGTGAAGACCCTAACACCATATATGGACACATTGGAACTGAGCTGGATGTGGTTCATGCAGAACAGTTAATGGCACAAATGCTGACAGTCACACAGTGCTACTGGGGAACACCTGTATAATCCTTGTAAATGGCAACACAATAGTACATGCAATCAATTCTCCAATGTTGCAAGTGGATCTCTACATGTCGTATGTTTGTCTATATAACAGCATTACATGTGGATGAACCCAGGCGTATGTGCCCATGTAATCAGTATGGCGTAATATTGCTGTATGTCAGATAAAATTTTATTTTGGTAGGTGTACACATGCACACCTGTGCCATACCACATCTGTCACTGTGATACGATGACAACTGTGTAGAATTTTGATATAATCTACTAAAAGAGCACATGCTTTAGTAAGGCAATAATATACATAGCATCATCTAAAGTCAACATTCCTCACGTGGCATATTACTACAACTGTTATAGAAGGAACATTATCTAAATGGCAGCAGCAGCCATCAATACAGTAACTCAAATTACAGATTGGAATACACTATTGTAGGGATATAGTACATTCACACCTCAACATAGTGCATACGAATGACAGCAGCATTGACATGGGCAGTGTTCAGAGGTTAATAGGACATTACCAGGCTAATGGCCAGGAGCACATAAAATCCTAGCCATTATTAAACTATCTAAACACAAATCACTATAACTATGTGATGAAAGATAGTAGGGGCATGTGTGTATGGGTTTGAATTAATACACACTGACACTGTCCATGTGTGACATGTGCACCATCTCAAGACAGAGTTAGGAATTGTACCTCCCGTGTTCTGGAGATGACTTGCAGAAGTGATGGATAGGGTCTACTTCACAATGTGTGTATGCATCTGTAAGATGATGACATCCTTATTGCTCCACAAAATGGATGTTCTGTGGATAGAGGGGAAAAATGGATGTTGGATTCACGGGGATATAAAAAAGGATCTCCTGAGTGGGAGTCACAAAAAAAGAGGTTCAAATCATCATACAATGACAATAATATACCACCAACCACACACATACTACTTGACTGAGGTCACATTTGAACACCACAACTGTATAGGTATAGAAGCTGCACCACCATAGATATCTGAATTGATGTTTGAGTGGGAGTGTCTGACATAGATGTGGACTCACCTCCTTGTGTAAAATTGTCTCCAGACTGACAGTTGAATAAAGGGGCACACCCACAAACACTCTCAAGTTGCCTGCTGCAAAATTAGAACCCCTACATATCTAGTTATAGAAGACAGCACTTAATGCTAGACCACTGCACAAGTCTGCTTCAACACTATCAGAGTGCACTTTATAGAGTATGACATCATCAGTGTATGCAGAGAAGAATATGTTGGCAGGAGTGTCTGACATAGCTGTTGACTCATCCTAGTGTAAAATTGTTTCCAGACTGATGGTTGAATGAAAAAAACACACTCAGGCTGAATGCTGTAAGACTAGAACTCCTACTTTTCTAGTTACACAAGCTGCCGAACACAGCACTTAATGCTAGTGCCACCCCACAACTCTGGCTTTAAAAAAGTTGGAGTGCACTTTATATGTGAGGATATTGGAAGGAGTGTCTGACATAGATGTGAACTCAAATCCCAGTGTAAAAACTGTCTCCTGACTGATAATTGAACAAACACACACAGGTTGACTGCTATGGGATTAGAATCCCTACCTATCTAATTACACAAGATAGAGAACACTACTTAATGCTCGTGCCATTGCAGAAGTCTGATTTTAATAGTATCACAGTGCACTTTATAGAGGATGACATCATCAGTGTATGTTGAGAAGAGGACATTGGGAGGGCTGTATGGAATTACTGTAGAGTCATTTAGCAGTGTAGAAGTATATTCTGAATGCTAACACACACACACACACACACACACACACACACACACACACACACACACACACAGACACATTGACTGCTGTCAGATTAGCACCCTTACCTATCTAATTATATCTTATACAAGCTAGAGAGCACAGTACTTAACTCCTGTGCCACCACAGAATGTCTGAGTTTAACACTGTCAGAGTGCACTTTATGGAGGATGACATCATCAATGCATATTGAGAAGAAAATGTTGGCAGAGCTTTATGAAATTGTTGTTGAGTCATGTAGGAGTATACAAATACCTTATGAATGCTATTTGAGTGAGGGTGGCAGGACCTGGACTGAACTGTCAGAGTAACTGTTTTGAAGTAGTGGCTAGGCAGATGCATTTTCCACACTCAGTACTGTCCAAAGTGATGGTAGCCACACCTCGCTGCTGGGCATGTTTGTGTGAAGGCAGGCAAACCAAATTAAAGTTTACAATTTCTTCCTTAAGTAGTGAACCTTGTTTGTGCATTGGTAGGCAATTTGCAAATGTAAAAAGTAATAGCAAACATATAACACTTACGTAGATACTCATTATGACCCTTCCTCAATATAAATAACTAATGTGGGACTTCACCCTTACTTTATCTGTGTTCTATCTTTTTTGGCTCACTGTATTTACACATTATGCAACAAAGATTGTCAAGTAATGGGATGATTTTTTTCATTCATTACCATCCATGTTGCTGACTGCCAAGCAATGTCACTAAGCATGTTTGCACTCTATAACGTGACTGAAATAAAATTTTCATTTTTTAAGAAGCTAACCATGTCTGTGCTCTGCCAATTGCCATGTACATGGTAAAGGAAAAATAAAACAGGGAAGCAAAGGTTAAACAATTAGACACCTCTGGATTTGAACCATCAGAATATTGCACTTAAACAACACAGTTGTAGTGAGTTCTCTCTCTTAGCCACAGACACAGCTTTGCAATGCCAGTCAAATAATGTGCATGCAAGCAATTCACAGTTCATATCCAGTATCAACAGGTCATACAGTTGGACATTTTTAGTTGAATGTAAACATGTACATAACATATTTAGTGGAATGAGCAGTCACACATTATTTATGAATATGCTAGCAAAACTGCAGCTCTGCCTTCTCTTTGTATCCTGTAATCATTCCCTTATCTTTGCTTTACTATCACACATGCAATCTCTAGTGCATATTCTCTCATTTTTCTTTCACGGTTTGACACAAATATATGACAGTCAACAGCAGTTTTCAGGAAAGGCAGGAAACTGCACTACTATGCCAAAGAAATACACATGTTGGGTATTTGGCTTTGTTTAAAAGCTCACTGCAGTTAGCTGAACATTTTGTAGGTGTATTCTTACTGACACACACATACACACACACACACATACACACACACACACACACACACACACACACACACACACACACACACACACACACACACACACACACACAGAGACACACACACACACACTTCAGGGAAGAGTATCTGTGTATTACTATGTTTTGCTTCAGTCATGGTAATCATTCACAGTTGCAAGCCATTATCACCTATCAGTGGTGTAGAGGCTACACTATGTTTGCATCTGTTACAAATAATCAAAGTTTTGGTATTCAGCAATTATATTGAGCTCAGACCTCACATGCATCTTCATTGTGCTCAGAGGGCTGAATCTACACTGAAAAGTGACTGTGTAGCTAGGGAACTGAAAGGGGAGGAGACTGCTGTCAATCATGCTTATTGCTCCACTTGTGAGAATGTAGGGACAAGCAGACTTTTTGGACTGCTTTTTCTTTAGCGGGTATTTCATTTGCATGAGCCAGCTTATTTGTAACCTGCTTGAGTATATATTACAGATGTCAGTCATGTCAGACATTGACGGCATTGCTGGACAGCTTGCACACATTCTACTTGGCTACATTTACAAGTACCAGTTAGGCAGGTACCTGCCATTAATTTTTCATGCACATTTATTTTTTTTTCTATTACAGGTTCAGTATTTACCTTGATAGTCCTGCACTTATAACACACATTTGGGGCTTACTCTAACTGATGTTAGCAGTGCACAGACAATACATGGGGAATTAAAGGTAGTGAGAATTGTCAGGCATCAATGTTACTGTATGTATGTGCATAGCATGAAAGTTGTACCCCTTAGGTGGTGAGCATGTGTGCTATTCATTGCCTATTGGTCAGGTCAAGGGCAAGGGCATACTGTACATGTCAATGTCTACCTACACCTACACCACCTGGGGGTTCCCCTCTGACTCCTCACCTATATGTGGATGCAGTGACCTTATCAGTGGTGGTGAAACATTTGCTTCTAGCCCTTGGTATTCCTGCTGCAGCTGTTTTCACAGGACAATGTTGTGGAGGATAGCACAGGCAGTGATACTTTTATCATAGGTTCATAGGTTGGTACTAGGCTATCAGCCCTAGGGCCTATACACGCCTAGCCATAACAATTCCCTGGCTATTTCTTCCCACACTATTTACTTCCCTGGACCCCTGTCTAGCAGGGCAACTGACGTGATCCCCGGGGTGAATTTCCTTTCTCCCATCCAATCATCAAGGTTCCTTTTGAAGAGGACCAAAGAGGCACTCTGCTTGACATGTATGGGCAATCTATTCCAGAGTCTGGGGAGTCTCTGGGTCAGGAACCTATCCCTCCAGCATGTTTTGTTTATTGTGATGACAAGGTTTAGATCCCTGGAGCGTGTGGCTCTGAGGGATTGGGATTTCTTTAAGTGTAGCATGTCCAACAGCTCTAGGTTTGACATGGCCTTGTATGTTAAGCAAAGATCGCCTCTGAGTAGACGATATGCGACAGAGTATAGCTGGACTTTTTTAAGGCGGTCAGCATAGGGCATCTGCTTTAGGCCTGTGATTCTTTTAGTGAGGTATTTCTGTGGCCTTTCCAGTTGTTGCAGATGTCTTGAGAGGTACATACCAAACTGGGCATTGTATTCTATAATGGGTTTAATGAGGGATAAGTACAGTGGGACAATGACCTCCTTTTTTCTGGAAGAAAAGCCCTTAGTGATGAGGTGTGCCACATAAAAGGATTTCCTGACTGTTGTGGCGATGTGGTTATCGAAGGTGAGACCACTGTCCACCTGTGTCTCTTATCAAACTTTCGGTGTTTAGTGTACTGCCACCTATATGGTAATTCACGGATACATGTTTTTTCCCAAAGGGGATAACTATACATTTCTTGGCATTGAGCTTGAGCCCATGGCTCTGGATCACATACTGCAGACCCCCCCCCGATGTATCTAGAAACCAAAGCAGTGGCTTCAACAGCCCAAACATATGCTCTATGATAGTTCTTGTTTGAGCATATGTCTCATTATAACATTCCTCCATGAGTGTGTGCATACATTTTTGATTTGTGTCATCGGCCAAAGTTTGAGTGCATACCCTGCATCACCCAGTAAATGGCACCATGGGATATCACCCCTGGAAAACTTCTGGTAGATCTGTGAGGTGTTCCAGATATGAGAGTTGTGGTAACACAATCAGGATGATTCCCTTTACATTACACATAACTTGGCAATTAATAGAGTGCAACCCCTTTTTGTTGATGTAGACCCTTCCCTGTTCTCCAGTTGGTGCTTTGATCTTAATGTGCATGCAGTCTATGGCAAGAAAAGCTTCAGGAAAGTCTGCTTTGGGGTAGAGGTCATGCATAGTTCTATCTCTGACCTTAAGGGTATGGGGGAATATATATAGTCACTGTCATGCTGTAACATAGCATTCCGGATTTGGTGCAGAATCCTGGATGGTGATGCCTGTGACATCCCCAGTATGTTTCCTGTTGGTCACCAAAAAGCTTCTATAGCTAATATTATAACTGCTACACATACCTTGGTCTCTACAGGTATTGGTTCCCCTCAGTTTGGCTTTGCTCTCAGGTGAGGATGACAGAGGTTGCAGAGTTCCTGGGGTGTGTCTCTACCTGTAATGCTATAGTATTTCCACCTCATGCAGACCATGAAAAGTTAAATGGGGTTTATATACCTCCTTGCCTGAGGTATATTAGCAGCAGCAGCATAAACTTGAACCCGTTGCACATACACATACACATGCAGAAGAGCATCATCAGCCCCTAACATTCTTTCCCTCCAGTGTAGTTTCTGTGGCTGTATTCCAATAGGTTTTGGAGTACAATATTGCTTTATAGCTTGTTCAATAGCTCCGCCATTTTGGATTTGTTGAGTAGCATACAGTTCAGCTCTTTATGCAGTAATGAAAACTACCTCACCAGTTTCTCCTCTCTCAGCTCCAAATCATACACTCCATTCTATATCAGCCAGCCTTCTGTCCAGCTTTAAGACCCCTCATCTCCCACTATTCCCCTACAAAGCAACTCAAAGCTCTATCCCAGATCTATTACAAATATACAAACCCAAATCCAAAACCAAGTGTAACATATACAGCTACCAACCATCTATAGCATGGAACAAACTTCCACTTGAAATAAGATCCCTAACACATCCCAAACAATAGGCCACAACCAACTGTTCTCAGCCTCCCTGAATGAATCTTTTTTAACAAACTAACCATAATTCTTTACTCTCCTTACTTTTCCCTCTCATAATCATCCACTATCCCTATTTATCTAGTCCTTCCTTTTTCTCTAATCCAGCTCTTCACTTTCTTTCTCATTCCTTAGCTGCTTATACCTCTTAGGATACTGATACAGTTCACATATTACATAACAACAAGTATAAACATCAACCTACCTTTGCTTTCCATGTAACTTGTTATGCATCTTTATCTGAAATTGTAACACAGTACTGTTGGAATTTTTTTTTTATTTTGTCTTTCAAGTATTATTGATTACTGTATTATTTCTTAAACTGCATTGTAATTGTAAAATTGTTTGAATTATATGGAAATTTTCTCCCTGAGCCTCTGCTGAAAAAGGGCTTTTGGCTCAGTCAGACACTCCCGATCAACAAATGTAAAATAAATAATAAATAATTAGAATGCCATGATGCTTACCATGTTTGCCTGGGTCTACACATTGTGTAGAGCAGCTAGCTGAATACAAATTGGTGGCATGACCCCCACACAGTTTTAGCGAGCCATGTAGGGTTTATTGAATCCTCACCATGATTTATTGCTTTTATGTGGTTTCAAATGAGGTTTAAGATATTACACAGTAAGGACTATAGTTTATCTGGAGTCTTTTTGTTTGTTGTTGGCTTTTATGCAGGATAGTTTTCACTTATAAATTATGAAAGATACATTAAAATTAAATAAATAAATAAATAAATAAATAAATAATCTTCAGTGCTTATTCCTAATTGCAATATTATTCATTTTATTTAACATGTGTTTACCAGAGAGGTTTGACTGGGCTAGTAGCCCATTTTTAGCAGAAGCTTGGGGAGAAAAGCTCCACATTTAGACAATACAACAATAAACAAAAGTACAGCTTTACGATAAACAATGAGACAGGTACCGAATAAACAGTTGTATTAGGATCAGCAATAAAAAGATGTCAGTTAGTTTTCACTGAGATTGCTAAAACAGACAATACTAGGGATGTTTAAAAGTTAGTTTACAACAGTCCTAGATCTTTCTTACAGAAAAAAACATTTCTAAACCTCAATAAGAAAAAGAATCAAGGAATCACAATGGTCAAAAGTTATGGATGCAGGTAGAGAATACTCATGTGGATTAAGATGAGTAGGTAGTGAAAAATAAAAAAAATAATAGTAAGAAAGAACAGAATCATTAGGAAATCATGCACTTATATAGCTGTTACTGAGGCAAGACAAGCTTATAGGTAGTCTTGGGGTTGAGTGGGAAATTAGGAAGAGTGGACCTAAAGAAAAGAATAAAGTGTTGTGGAAATGGAGATGAGAAAAAAAATCTGTTCGGCCTGGTAATAAACAGGAGCATAACCAGTTGCCATTTAATGAGTTTTTAGCAGGTGTTTGAACTGAGTAGGGTTACTGGTGTTAAGAATGTTCTGAGGGATGGAATTCCTTGCTTTTGAGATGTGATTTGAGTAAAGAGAGTGTCCAAACCGTTGATGGATTTTGTAACTTTTAGCAGTAATTTGTTAGAGGATCTCAGGGTCCTCTTATTAGAGTGGTTTTGTACTAGGGTGTGGAGGGCTGGACATTTATCAGGTTGATAAATGATACAGTGAGTTAGAGTAAGTTGGTTAAAGGATAAGAGACTGGGTATTTCTAGGCATTTGAGTTGTGGGAGAGCAACACAGTGTTGTGTTCTGTGAGGTAGGTTTGCAGTAAATTTGGAGATCTTGTGGTAGCATGTTTCTTGCTTGTTTATGTCAGTTTTTCTGATGTTTGTGAATATAGGGGAGGTGTACATTAGTGTGGATAATAGGTGGGTCCTAGTAATTGCTTGTCTGGATGAATTGCTATGTTAAGCCTTAATTCTATAGAGAGAACCTAATTTAATGTGGGGTTTTTCAATAGCAAGTGATACATGCTTATTGAATCTCAAAATATTATCAATAGTGACACCTAGTAGCTTGGTTTCAGAGACTGGTTCAATTAATGTGTGGTTAGATGAGGTGATTTTAAAGTGCTGGCTGAGGTTATTTGCTTTGTGGTGGTTGTTAAGAAAAAGCATTAGTTTGGTTTTGTTGATGTTTAGAATGAGCTGATAGTTGTGTAGGTAAGATTTGATGGCAGAGAAGGATTCTTGGGTAACCTCTTGAAGTTGTGGCAAGGAAGGTGCAGCACAGATGATAGTGGAATAATTTGCATATTGTATGATAGTTTGCTTGTGAAAATAGAGAAAAGAAGTGGACCTAGTATTGAACCTTGTGGGGCACCTTATGTTATGGGTAGTAGGAAAGAGAGATCATTTTGCCACTTGATAGCTTGTTGGCAAGCTCAAAGATAGTTATAGAACCAGAAGAGGACATCTTTAGATATGCCAAGGGGTGCAAGCTCATGTAAGAGCTGTTAGTGGGATACTGTGTCAAATGTCTTTTGCATATTTAGAAATATTGAGGAGACAATTTACCCCTCATTTTTGAGGTGATTTACAGTATTGATGAAACTAAGTAGGGCAGTGGTGGTACTGTGGCAGAGTCGGAATCCATGTTGTGAGTTTGCTAGGAGATTATTAGTTAATAGATGGCCCATTAATTGAGAGTTAATGCATTTTTCTAATATTTTTGAAAGAGAAGATAGTATGAACATTGGTCTACATTTGAAACGTATTAGTGATGAGCCATCTTTGTGGAGAGGTATTACATAGGAAATATTACAAATCTTAGGGATGTACTGTTCAGAGATGGATCTGTTGATCAGGATAGATACAAGGTAAGACATTAGTTGCTAACTTGAGGTATTCATTTGGTAGACTATCAGTGGCAAGTGATGTGGATTTTAGTTTGCTTAACAGTTTTTTTTTTATTTTGTCTATTTGGATGGGTTGCAGAGAGAGAGAAAGAGAGTGGATGGGGTGACATTGGTTTCAGGGTGGGTGACTTGCAGAGTATTATTTTTGTTTTTTTATGAGTGAGTGTATAGAGTTTGTGAAAAAAAGAGTTAAATTGGGATGCTATACTTTCTTTAGAGTCGAAGGTATTGGGAGTTGGGGTTGAGGATTGAGCTGAATGTAGCAGTAGTTTAATGGTGCCCCAGAATTTTTGTGGATTATTTTGGTGTTTGTGCTAGATTGTGGTGCAGTAGAGCTTATTATCACTCTTAATTTGTTTTGTTTTTTTTTTGCATATACTTCTTAAGTGGCAATAGTTATCAAAGGAGGTTTTGCCTTTGTGAGCCTGATATTGGGACCAGAGTTTGTCTCTTTGTTTTAGTAGTTGTCTAATTTCTTTAGTAAGCCATGGACAGTAGTTAGTTTTAGTTTTAATGTTTCTGATAGGAGCCAGGCTATTTAGTAAATCAAGAAATGTATTGTTAAAATATTGAACAGCAGAGTCTAGTGGGAGGTATTTTAACGAGGACCAGTTGCTATTTTTGAGAAGTAATTTAAAAGTGTCTGTGGAAAGTTTATTTTATTGTGTACTTGTTTGTATGTTACAGTTTTTGTGGGACAGTTACAGTTCCTTAGATAATAGGTTGGTAGGTGTTCACTTAGGCTGTCTGGCTGATGACCTGAGCAATAGATCATGAGGGCTTGTTAGTAAGGGTCCAGTCAAGAATTGACTGTTTGTTGCTGCTTTTGGCAACCCTTGTTGGTGCATGTATCATCTGGGTGAAACCATGTCAGTTTATGTAGTAGGAGTGATTGGCTGTGGTACAAGTTTTCCAGTCAGTATTGAAGTCTCCTATTATTATGGTTTCTTGGCTAAATGTGATGGATTACCACAAACGTAGGTTTTGTATTGTAGATGGGTTGATGCCAGGAGGGACGTATACTGATAGTATGATTATGTGTTTATTGTGGTTGATTTCTATGCAGTAGGCTAGTAGTTCAGTGTTATTTAGTTCTGGGGGTTTACTTGTAATTGTTCAATATTGTGGGTTTTCATATATTATTGGTATACCTCAACCACACTTTGTTAATCTGTCTTGTCTAAGAATGTTGTAGCTAGGGGACAGGATTTTATTATTGTTTATGTGAGGTTTAAGCCAGGTTTTCTGTTTGCAGTACAATGTCAGGGCTGTACAGGGAGAGGGTAGCATGGAATTTGTGTATTTTGTTTCATAGATTTCTGAGATTCATGTTAATGAGGAGAATGTCTGAGCTATTTCTGGGTATGTTGGTAAAAGGCAAGCAGTTAGCGACTTTTGGGAGTTGAGTTGTTAGATGAGTGACAAAGAGGTTTTGTTGGATGGATTTAGGGCCAGGGTTAGGGTTTATATCACCACTTAATTGTAAGTTTGATTTTTTATGACAGGATTGGTGAAGAAGTTTAGCTGATATTTGGGAGTGTTTCAGCAATGTATGTAGAGAAGTATGTGTATGTTAGTATTTGTATGAAAATAGCTCAATTTTGGTGGAGTTGTAGAGTCGTGGTGCTATATAGAAGTTAGTGTATGAGGTGTGAGGTGAAGTGGGAGATTGGTAAATCGAAGATTGTAAGTTGACAACGTTGAGGTTGTGGAATATGGTGAGGTTGAGGGCTATTGATAGTAGGGTAAGAATAGTTGTGTGAAAGGATAACATTTTTATCTTCAGAGGTATGGTAACCTTTTTTTAATTTCTCCAAGTCTTTTGGGTTTCTAATACTATGGTGTGAATAGACCCCAGTCCTAAGTCAAAGTATGATTAAAGTTTATGAACTTAGTATTATTTTAATCTTTGATGTTAGCCTGAAGAGCTCTTCACAGCACACACAATATGCCCAGAACTGACTCCTTCTGCAGTTCATACAGGTTTACATGTATCGGTAACATATCTATATACAATTATAAATTATTTTTTATAAGACTCATTGCTCCTACATTTATTGGAACTGTCTGGGTATCCTTCTTCCACATTGTCCTAGTTTCTGCCTGTAAATCCTGGTATTTTATGACTTTGTGTCTCTCTGTATGTAAGACACTGTAGTGAGTGGGTGTAGCAATTTCAGTGATCAATGATACTTTTGTCTTCTTTTCATCGACTACTACATCTGGTTTTCTTACATCTATTTTTTGAACTGTTGGTAAAGGGTGATCCCATGTGGTATAAACTTCATCATTTTCTATGATGCTTTGTGGCTCATTATCATGCCTTTCAGTATTACAGCCCTTCTACCATTATTGTATCACGCCCAGCAACAAGATGTGCAACTGTTTCCAGTTCTGTGTTACAAAACCTGAATTTGTCTGTTTCTCCCATATGTTTAATGGACTATCCTGGGCTGCCAATATTAACCTTTCATCTTTTGGTTTAAATTCACCTCTTCTTAACCATTCCTGGTTTTGATCCTAATTGACATGCAGTTGTTCCAAGAGTTTGCTGTACTTGCAACTATATTTATGCCTTTTCCATATTTCTTGCCTTTTCATCTGATCTTTCACCTTATATTCTTTCTTTTCATTTTTGGCACATTCCGTTGCTGCCTGATTTTTATCTGCTTCTGGTTTGGTTTCCATTCCTGCTTGATACCAATATGCTTCTGTGAAAATAAGCAGGGAAGTCATCTTAGACTTAGTCTCCTCATGTTTTAAAACTTTCACAATCTTTGGGTCTTGTGAGGTCAGCAGATATGTATGCATCCCTGCGATAGCAGTCTACACATGCAATCAATTTTGAGGAGGTCCATACCTCCTTCAGAATGGGGGATATATAATCTTGGTATGCACTGATTTTTATATATCATCTGATAAGCATAAAGCCTTTTTCTTGTTTTCTTATCCAACTGATCCAAAACCTTTTGAGGCCAGTCAGTCTCTTCAAAACTATAAGTTAGGACAGGAAGAATACATTGTTTTATAGCTTGAATGTTGTTCTTAGATGTCAGAGCTGTTTTCAGTATTAATTTTAGTCTTCTAAAATATTCCTTACTAAGTTTTATTTGCACCTGTTCATGTTTTATTGTTGATCCTTCCTCATTTCCCAAGTATTTATACAACACCTCTTACTCAAGTCCTTTTACATCCCATTCCTGTCCTAGACTGTTTTTTTTGGTGCTGCAACTTTCCTGCTGTAAAAGTTGCTTTTGCACATTTATCAAGACCAAATGTCATAATTATATCATTTGAGAAAGTTTTGACTACTTGCATTTCTACTTTCAGTTCCACTTATGATGAACTACACAGTTTTAAATCATTCAAAAAAAGAAGATGAGAAGCCTTTACACTTTGTTGTTTTCTGAGATCCAAATTGTAACCATGACCTAATGTGTTAAGTAGACAGCTTAATGGGTTAAGGGCAAGACAAAAGAGCAGTGAAGACAGAGTCATTCTAGAATTTTCCCCCTTGAATTTTTATCCCTGGAATAATCATTTGTCCTTTATCATGGTTTAATTGCAAAGTGGTTTGCCACTGTTTCATGGTCTCTGAAATGTAATTGATCAGTGCAGGGTACATCCTATACATTTTTAAGTATTCTTTTATCCATGAGCATGGAATACTGCCAAATGCTTTTTTTGTAGTCTATCCATGCCATACTTAGATTCTTCCCCTTTTTACAGTTCCCCATTATGACTTTATTTAACAACAAATGGTCCTTTGTTCCATATGACTTTCTTTTGCTCTATTGCCATGATTGAGTTTTCTTCTAAATGACTATAAACTCTGTCAGCATCAATTACAGTGTATTATTTATACATTGTCAGAAGGCATGTTATTGGTCTATAGTTTTTAGTATATCTTGTAGGTTCACTCTTAAGTAGGAATATTGTTTTTTTCCTGTTGTTAACCAGTTTGGCATCTGTTCGGGGTGTGCATATAAATAGTTCTTACTCATGGCTTCATGTAAAGATGTTAGTACTTTTAGCTATCTGGACCTGATGTTTTCCATTTAGGAGATTTTCTTCATTTTGTTTTAGTTTCTCAGGCCGTTACTTCATCCTATTTCATATCCTCTACATTTGAACTTCTTATTCTTTCTTTTAATTCTTCTGTCCATTCATCATATTTGTTATGTTTCACATGATCTTCACTGATTTTTTTCTAATATCTGTCTATTTCTTCTTTTTTTGGTAGTATTTCAATTCCTTTTGCTTTGTTTCCCAATGCTCTATAAAACTTTTTGGGTCATCAATAAATTGCTAATTTTGTACTTTTCCTTTATATGTATCTACATATCTTCTAAGTTTTCTGCCTGTGCTATCTTTAGTTTATTATTTGCAATAGTGTATGATAGATCTTGATCTGTTCTGATACTGCACGTTGCTTTTATAACGTCTATTTTATTAAGCATTTTTGTTGATCTGTTCCCTCTTCCATATTCTTCTAACAGTGACACTTCTTGTCTTAATTGCTTTAAAGTTTTCTCTATTCAATACTTCCATGATGGCATTTGATTTCCTTTCCCTTACTGCCCTGTGTTTTTGTGGTAAGAATTTATCTGTTATTAATTTAGCTGCACAGCAATACACCTTATTTACTTCTGTTATATCACATGACTTTCTATGAACAGTCCTGACTCCTGTGTTCATTTGTTTTATCAAGCTTCTAATATTTTGGATCTTATTGACTTGCTGTAGTCTATTTCTTTCATTGCCCTTGATATGCCTATCCTTCCCTACCAAATCAAACAACTCTTCCCT
The DNA here is from genome assembly GCF_019279795.1 of Protopterus annectens. Classification (NCBI taxonomy): domain Eukaryota; kingdom Metazoa; phylum Chordata; order Ceratodontiformes; family Protopteridae; genus Protopterus; species Protopterus annectens. The sequence goes on along the minus strand of NC_056727.1, from coordinate 838,566,918 downwards.
TAGATCATTTTCTTCCAAACTGAGGGCACATTCTTTGTTCTCCATTTCCTGCAGGCATTCTACAGAAAGTTCCTGAACATCTTCCTGTGCCATATTCTCTTCAGTTTCATCCTGTGTCATCTGTTGCTCTTTCATACGGGAACTCACTGACCTATCACTCCACAGCATTGACTGCATCAGAGTTGCCACAGTTTCTGTTCCTTCCTTTGCTGTGCAACTCTAACTAAACTTGTGTACTAGTTTCCTATTGAAGGCTCCAAAGTATCTTCATATGGTACCTGATCAAATGTTTCCTGGTCCACTGGCTTCTCCTTAATTTGGGGATCCATTATTCTATCCTTCTGTGGTGTTATCAGAGTTAGATTTTATACACACAAATCTTTCATTTTAGAGGTAATACATAACTTCAGTTTCTATTTCTTTAATTCTCCATTACTAATCCTCTTTTCTGCTTTCCCCTCTGTTTTCTTAATTTTCCATAACCAGATGCATTTGCCTATATTTCTTTTCAAATTTATTTGGTGTTGCTCTTTTTGTTTTGATTGGTTTTGCTTTCTCCTTTGCATAAATACTACACCATATTAAATCTCTTTTTCTTTAGCATGTCCATATTTCTTCTTCAGAGGTCTCCTGCTTCTCATGTTTCTCCTTACTTGAGGGACTCATTGTTTTATCATAGTATGATATAACCTATGTTGAACTTTCTACACTAAATCCTCAACTTCTCAGGTATTCCATAACTTCAGCTTCTATTTTTTTTAACTTCTACTTTATCAGTCTTCTATTTTATGTTCCCCCTTTGTGATCTTATTTTTTCTATTGCAAAATTTTCCATATCTTGGGTGCCTTTGCCTGCATTTCTCTACGGATATCTTTGAGGATGCTTTTTTTGTTTTGATAAATTTGGCTTTCTCATTTGCATAAATATTGCACCATATCAGATCTCTCTTTCTTTCCCATGACAATTTTTCTTTCTTATACCCTTCATAAATCACTAGATTTTTTTCTTTACATTTTGCACCTCCTCATTTGCTTCTTTTTTTCCAAACAACCCAAGCTTTCTTGGTCTATATAATGTTTTCCATGAGTCTGTTGTATTAATGAACACAAATTTGCATTTGAGGCTTTTGACAGTTTTTCTTGTGTAAGTATTTTTCTTAGGTTCATAGGTGTTTACTAGGCTAACGCCACAAGGGCCTTTTTAAAACCTAGCCATGCATCCCAAATCTCTGACAAGTTCTGATACCATTGATAAGTGTAAGCATGGGCTTGGAAGATGAAACATTTACAAGCTAGGGCCTGAGAGATGAACCATTTACAGGTTGCCTGTGTCTTTACAGACATAAGTGCCAAACCAGGGATGAATTTCCTGTTCCTCATCCAACTGTCCGGGTGACATTTAAATTGGATTAGGAAGGAACTCTGCTTCACATGGATGGGGGAGCCTGTTCCAGAGACAGGGTAATCACTGGGATACATGCCTGTCTCTCCAGCAAGTCCTATTTATATACAGGCAAGGTTTAAGTGTGCAGAATGGGTAATTCTGGTGCTGTTTGTTTTGCAGATATGCAGGAGGTCCATCAGAGTATGTCAGGCATAGATCTCCCCTCAAAAGCCTGTAGGAGACAGAATCCAGGGAAAGAGCCTTGAGGCGGTCCGCATAGCACATTATACTTAAGTCCTGCATTCTTTTAGTAAAGAACCTTTGTGGATGTTCCAGTTGTTAGATATGCCTGGTTAGACATTGTACTCAATGGTAGGTCTGATGAATGCTGAATACAGTGGAACAATGGCTTCCTTGGACTTAGATGGCATATTATTGTTTATAAGGTATGCAACATAGAAGGATTTCCTCACTACTGTAGACACGTGATGGTCAAAGGCTAGATTATTATCTATGTGTGTCCCTAAATCCTTGACTATTGGGTCAGCTCTGAGGGGTGTGTTGTCAATATGATCGTTACCAGGGGTCAATGACTTCCTGAAGGATACTATTATGTATTTCTTGGCAATTAGTTTTAGTCCATGACTCTGACACCAGTTGTTTGTCTGTGTCAGTCCCTCCTGGAGAACACTTCTGCCAGTGTTGGATTCAATGACCACTACTAATTTGCAATTGTCTGCAAATTTAATCAGCCAGAAACCACTGGCATTGGCCTTGAATTCAGAGAAGTAAATGCCAAAAAGAAGGGGTCCAAGGACTAATTCCTGAGGGACTCCACTTGTGACTGGCCTTTTTCCTCTAATTTCTCTCTTAATCTTTTTGTATATCTTCTGTCTGGAAATTCTGGGCTTCTTGCATGATAGTAGCAATACCTAATTTCTTTCTTATCCTCAGTAGTCCACTCTTTCATCTTTATGGCCCATTTTTGGCCTATCAATTTTTGTGATTTTTTGTGAACTACTACTTCCTTCTACAATAGGGGGGGCACTTTCCCCATGAATGTGGCCTAGACACATTGTAGGAATGTTTTTGTGTCTTGAGGATTCAACACAGTCATTTTTGTTCAAGTCCTGGCACCAGTGCACCTAACAGGGTGGGTTACTTTTTATCCTGGGACTTGTGCACCCAGCTTTTTTTTTAATTTGTTAACCTACTTCTATCCATGATATACACTATATAAACTACAGTTTATATATCTATGTTGTGTTGGTGAGATTTTGTAAAAACAGGGTCCACCTTATGAAGGTACTCACCAAGACTTGAGGTCGAATTCAATTCCAACAATATCACTCTCCTTTGCTTTCTGATTTTATCATCTCTTCATTTGAACCTCTATCATCTCTCCATTCAGACACCTATCATCTCTCCAATCAGACACCCATCTTCTCTTCATTTGAACCTCTATCATCTCTTCATTTGGACTCCTATGATCTCTACATTTGGAACTGTATCATCTCTCCATTCAGACCCCTATCATCTCTCTAACCTGACAAGCATCATCTCTTAATTTGAACCTTTATCATCTCTCCATTTGGACCCCTATGATCTCTACATTTGGACCTCTATCATCTCTCCATTCAGACCCCTAGCATCTCTCCAACCAGACAAACATCATTTCTTAATCTGAACCTTTATAATCTCTCCATTTGGACCCCTATGATCTCTCCATTGGGACCTCTATCATCTCTCCATTCAGACCCCTATCATCTCTCCAACCAGACAAGCATCATCTCTTAATCTGAACCTTTATCATCTCTCCATTTGGACCCCTATGATCTCTACATTTGGACATCTATCATCTCTCCATTCAGTCCCCTCAGTGAGGCATGCTTGATGAAGAAAGCCTTCAAAAATGTCATATGTCAGATAGAAGAGTAAATATTCTTGGTGGTTTAAAAATGGTTTCCAAGCTTTTCGAACAGGTTAATTAATCTTGGTTACAGAGTTGCTTTATTTATTTTTTAGAATTTCTCAGTTTACTTCATCTAATTCTGTAGAGCAACAGTTTGAGACCCTTGCATCTGCATTGCTCATTAAAGCTAGAATTTACCCATGATGTTATTTCTTATAAGTTCAACAGAGAAATGGCCCAGTGAAAGTAAATGAACTAAGAGCAGGTACAATGTAAAATTACAAGCATTCAAGCATGCTTTATCGCAGTTACACCTCACGTCTTTATTAAAATATGTTTGATATTTTTAAATAGCTGCATTATTTGACACTTTTAAGGTGTGTCATCTCAGAGAGCACTAACATGACCGAATGCATCGTGTTGTTAACAATTTTTTCTAATTTATTACTAAGATAGGTAGTGTGTACTGACCTTACTTATTGAAGCAATCTGTACTGACTGTACACGCATTGTTCTTTTCACTTTTCAGTGGTCATATTAAAAAAAAACCTGAAAACTAACTATAATGAATTTAAAATAATATATTGTTTAGAAAAAAACAATTCTAGGCAGACAGTACATAGATTTTACTGAGAGTCTAGCTATGAAATAATTCTGTAAGTGTTTCTTTCTGCTAAAACAGAGGATTTACAAGGATGTATCCTATCAGCATGCATATGCACCTCTGTGGCTCACTCCTGACTTAGGAACTGAACTTTCTATGAAAGTTGAAGAGGTTGAGCATAGAGGTATTAGTTGAACTAGCAAGCAGGAAGCATTGCAAGACACACAGTGCTGTTACTGTAATGTGGTTGTTTAATTTATGGTAACTCAGAGAAATGTCTCTTCTTTTTATGCAGATAATTAATTCAGATTATTGTAAAGCTGAGTGTAGTAATTGTCTGGAATGATTTATACTGCCAACAATTTCTAATGATTTTATCTTGTAAATCATTTAATGATCAGAAATTGTGATGCAAACTGAGGGCTAATCTCTCATCATGAGTGACTGTCAGGAGGGTTACAGATAAATTTCTCAGCTATGGGAACTGGCTGCGAAACATCAGGGTGGAGCATATGTATTTTGGTGATGGAGTGCTTGGGTGCCACAGTAGTTATTTCCAAGGGAGATATTCTAAATGTATCCTGCACTGACAATTTCCAGTCAGGAACTATGCAGTCAGCCTTTGAGCGACAGAGGTAGAGATTATAGCTATTTTGTAAATTATAGTTAGCCTTGAAGTTATCATACTTAACTTAACCTTCCAATATATTCTGATGCTGTGATGTAGATGAGTTATTCCTAACAAAGTTCTGCTTCTTCAAGTCCATGTATTTTCAACAAACAAACAAACAAACAAAAAAATCAGTACTTTTGCTTGACTATTATGGGCTTTAAGATAAGAGCAAATGCATGGATTATGCCTGACAAGAGTTAGTTCTGAGTCACTTCTGTAACTACATAAAGTTCTTTAGTGACTTAATACATTATAGCCTGAATCAGCAGAACATTTGACCTTTACAGAGCTAGAGTATAGTTGTGCAGCATGGTGTTGGGCTCAAGTGTCTTGTTTAAGTGCAGTATGACTAAAGGTGCAAAGTTAAGTTTAAATAAATTACATTTCTCTTGTGACAGAGGTGAGTTTGATCCATTCACCACACACTGCTATCCCAAGTACAAGGCAAGGTTTGGTATGATTCTTAGAATTAGCAGTTATCTACCATTTAAGTGTAAGTCTAAGTGATTATGCTGGATTGTGTGGCCAGTTTCAGAGTTTAGAATGATTCAATGCCATTACTAGCTGTAGTTCCTAGTTAAAAAAGCCTGATGGCTATTGGTAAGTTCACTGGCTTAGATTAATGGTCTGGTAGTGTTAGGCTTCCTCCTTTCTCTACAACGGCAAACCTTACAGGGATGTTGAAGGTGGAAAAGCAGTGTGACCTATGGCCAAATATACTTTTGCTGCATGGGATAATTTGGCCCTGGAATGCCAGTGTTGATTTCAAATTATCTCAGGTGCTAGTTGGACTGTTTTGATTTAGTGCTTATAGGTTCATAGATAGGTTCATAGATTAGTACTAAGCTAACTGCCCTTGTGAGCCATTTTAAGCCTAGCCAATTATCCCTTGTGAGACTCAAACTCTGCACCTTGTGTTTGTAAGGCAAACACCTTAACCATTAGGCCACCCTCCTACCCTATGCTGACAGAAACAGTATGTTGATACATTGGTCAGTATTATTTACAAGATCTAGTGTCTTGTTAAAGGTTATAGAACTGTATGGTTGTTGCTGTTCATGGGTCAACTGACTTTGCAAATGTAGCACATATGGACTGCTTATGTTTGTCGAACTGCTACAGAGCAGGGAACCAGAGTGAAATGGAATTGTGGTTCCCATGAAGAATTCTAGCCTAATGTCACAGTGGTGTCAGTGGGGATGATAAAATAATGAAGTACTTGTAGACAGTATGTGGTTCATAACAGAGTCTTTACGGCATCATTTTGTTGTGTTTCTTTGATCTAAGTAAGGGTTTTACTGTGTGGACATTATAGACTGGGTATTAGGCAGTCAAATCGTTATCATTCTGGAAAGAAAACTGGTTTATTGGTTAGCCGTATGTGCTGTGATCTTAGTAGAAAGTTTTGATCCCTCTACTGATCTTAGTGGCATAACACTAGCATGCTAGAGCATGGCACTAGTCTGTGGGTGTGATGTACAGTGCAGCGACTGCCATTTCACACCTTGGTGTGCACTGTGTATAGAGTTTATCAGGAATGCATAAAAGTAGTCATCTAGCCATTATTATATTGTGGCTATTACCACCTCATAGGCCATTTCTATAGTACAAATTTTTCTCCCTGTTTTGGTCCAGCTTGTCTCAAAATGTTGAAATCTGTTACAAATGATATGTTGTGGAAACAGAGCAAATTAAAGAGAAAAATAACTTCAGAAATTATTTAAAATACATATATGTAAGCTCTACATATCATTAAGAAGCTAATTAATATAACGTCTTCCTGCTTGAGATTTGTCCCTCATAAGCTGAAGGTATTTATTGATTGATTGATTTTGAGGGTGGTGATCAAGAGCTATTTAGCATGGGTAGGGAGTTCAGAGTACCACAATGAATTTTATCATGCCAATAGCTCAACCAGTAATGTACAATTATGATGGAATACCAACAGGCTTTAGATTTATTCCTATGATTCATAGTTTATTGATGACAGTAGGGGTGATAATGCACTCCTGAGTGCTGACATAAACTAAAGTCACATCTGCCTAATTTGGTTGGATCTCAAGTAAATGTAAATATCTCAGAGTTACTGAAAAGAGGTCTGGATTAGCTGCATTCTCATTCTCAGTACTACAGTCAATTAACTAAAAATGAACAATAAAATCAAAAGATAAAACTAAAAACTGAAAGAAAGTGTATAATTTCTTTTTTAATTTTTCCAAGACTTTTTGGTTTCTAATACCATGAGGAGAATGGATCCCATTCCTAAGTCAAAGCATGATTAAAGTTTATGAAATTAGTATTGTTTCAGTCTTCGATGTTAGCCAAAAGTGCTCTTCACAGCACCCACGATGTTCCCAGTAATGATTCCTTCCTCAATTTGTACAGAGTTGCATGTATCTGTAACATATCTAAATATGACTGTAAGTTCTTTTTTATGAGACCCATTGCTCCTACTACTATTGGAACTGTCTAGGTACCTTCTTCCACAGTGCTCTTGTTTCTACCTGCAAATACTGGTATTTTATAACTTTGTGTCTGTCTGTACATAAGACACTGTAGTCATTGAGTGTAGCAATTTCAATGATCAATGTTACTTTTGTCTTCCTTTCCTTTACTATATCTAGTTTTCTCACATCTGTTTTTTTGAACTGTTTATAATGGGCGATCCCATTGTGATACTAAACTTCATCATTATGTTCTATAATACTTTGTCGCTCATGTTTCCAATGCTTCTCAGCTACTTCAAAATTATAGTGTTTGCACAATTCCTAGTCCTACAGTCTTGCCAAGTTATTATGCCTTTCAGTATACAGGCCGTCATTAGTATATTATACCCAGCAACAAAATGTGCAACAGTTTCCAATTCTGTTTTACAAGACCTGCATTTGTGTGTTTCTCTGACATGTTCAATGGATTTTGTATGTAGTCCACTATCCTGCGCTACCAATATTAACCTTTCATGCTTTGGTTTAAATTTATCTCTCCTTAACCATTCCTGCATTAAATCTTGATCAACATGAGGTCATTCCAGGGGTTTCTATACTTGCAACTATATTTATGCATTTTCCATATTTCTTACCTTCTCATCTGATCCTTCACTTTATATTTGTTCTTTTGTTTCTTGATGCATTCATTTACTGCCTGATTTTTATCTACTTCTGGTTTGATTTCCATTCCCACCTGACACCAATATGCTTCTGTTGATCTAAGCAGGGAAGTCATTTTAGTCTTGTTCTCCTCATGTTTTAAAACTTTCTATATGTTTGGATCTTGCGAGGTTAGCAAATATGTATGCAGTCCTATGATTCCAGATCTACTGTATGCATGTAATCAATTTCAAGTAAGCACATACCTTTTTCAGAATGGGGAATATATCATCTTCGTATACAATAATGTTTAGAAATCATTTGATAAGCATGAAGCATTTTTCTTATTTTCCTGTCCAACTAATCTAATACCCTTTGGGGACAGTCATTTACCCCAAAAATGTAAGTTAGATTAGGAAGAACAAATTGGTTCATAGCTTGGACTTTGTTCCTAGATGTCAATGTTGTTTTCCGTATTAATTTCAGTCATCTAAAATATCCCTTACTAAGTTTTATTCACATTTGCTAATGTTTTATTGTTGATCCTTAATCAATTCCCAAATATTTTTACACTTCCTCCTGCTCAAGTTCCTTTATATCACACTCCTGGCCCAGACTGATATTTTCTTGGTGCTGCAGCTTTCCTCCTTTAAAAGTTGCTTTTGCACTTTTATCAAGACAAATTAACATCCCTAAATCATCTGAGAATGTTTTGACTACTTACATGCAGTTGTGCTTTTAGTTCCTCATCTGATGAACTATGCAGTTTTAAATCATCCACAAAGAGAAGATGACAAGTCTTTACACTTTCTTGTTTTTGGAATCCAAATTGTAGCCATGCGCTAATCTATAAAGTAGACAGTTTAATGGGTTAAGGGCAAGACAAAATAGTAGTGACAGAGAGTCACCCTGGAATATCCCCCTATGATTTTTCTTCCCTGGAATAATAGTTTGTCTTTTTTCATGGCTTAGCTGCAAAGTGGTTTGCCACTGTTTCATGGTCACTTCAATGCAATTGATCAATGTAGGTTGTATCTTACACATTTTTATCCATGAATGTGGGATACTGTCAAATGCTTTTTTTTGTAGTCCATCCATGCCATACTTAGATTCTTCCTCTTTTTACAATTTTCTGTCAGCATCAATTCTAGTGTATAGTTTATACATCATTAGAAGACAAGTTACTGGTCTACAGTTTTTAGGATATCTTGCAGGTTCACTCTTGGGGAGGAGTATCAATTTTCCTGGTGTAAACCAAGTTGTAGTCTTTTTGCAGTGTATTTATAAATAGTTCTTATTCATGGCTAATTCTTCATGTAAAGATGTTAATACTTTTAGCCAGAAGCAGGTACTGCATCTGGGCCTGGAGTTTTCTAATTAGGAGCTTTTCTTAATTTTGTTTTAGTTTCTCTGGCTGTTACTTCATACCATTCCATATGTCATACATTTGAAGTTCTTATTCTCTCTTTTACTTCTATACATTCCACATTTTTATGTTCCACAGGATCTTCACAGACATTTCTCCAAAATGTGTCTATTTCTTCTTTTTTGGTGATGTTTCTATTCCTTTTGTCTTGTTTCTCAGTTCTCTTTATAAAACATTCTGGGGCATCAATAAATTGCTTATTTTATACTTTTCCTTTATGTTTATTTACATATCTTCTAACTTTTCTGCCTGTGCTGATATCTTTAGTTTATTTGCAACAGTGTAGGATAGATCCTGGTCTGTTCTGATACTGCACATTGCTTTTATTACGTCTATCTTTCTAAGTATTTTGTTGATCATTTCCTTTTTTTTGTACTCTTCTAACGTGGCACTTCTTGCCGTAATTGCTTTATAGTTTTATCTGTTCAGTACTTTCATGATGGGATTTGTTTTCTCTGCTTTCTTTTCCTTACTGTCCTGTGTTTTTGTGGTAAGACTTTTACCTGTTACTAATTTAACTGCACAGTAATATATCCTATTCACTTCTGTTATATCACATGAATTTCTAAAAACAGTCGATTACTGTACTCATTTGTTTCATGAAACTTCTACCATTTTGGGTCTTATTGACTTTCTGTAGTCTATTTCTTTCATTGATCTTAATATGCATATCCATCTCTATTAAATCAAGCAATTCTTCTGTTTGATCATTTTCTTCTAAACTGAGGGCACATTCTTTGTTCTCCTTTTCCTGCATGCATTCAACAGAAAGTTTCAGAAAATCTTCCTGTGTCATATTCATTACAACTTCACCCTGCGTCATCCACTGGTCTTTCATATGGAAACTCAGTGGCATATCACTCCACAGCATTGACTGATTCAGTTGCCACAGTTTCCTGTCCTTCCCTTGCTGTGCATCTCTAACAGAACTTTTGTATTGGTTTCCTGCAGAAGGCTCCAAATTATCTTCATATAGTAACTGATCAGATACTTCCCACTCCACTGTTTTCTCCTTAATTCGGGGATTCATTATTCTGTCATGTTATGATGTTATCAGAGTTAAATTTATACAATTAAATCCTTCACTTTCCAGGTAATCTATAACTTCAGTTTCTATTTCTTTAACTTCTCCATAGTAATCCTCTTGTCTACTTTCCTCCTTTGTTTTTTTCTTCTTTTTTTTTTTTTGTATTGTAAAGTTTTCCATATCTGGATGCCTTTGCCTTTTCTTTGAATGTCCTTGCATAAATATTCCACCATATTAAATCTGTTTTTCTTTCTCATGTCCATATTTCTTCTTCAGATATCTCTCTCTCCTCATAATTCTCCTTACCTGAGGGACTCATTGTCCCTTCATGCTGTGTCATAACTTATGTTAGACTCTCTACATTAAATTGTTCACTTCACAGGTATTCCATAATTTCAGCTTCTGTTTTTTAACTTCTATTTTATTAAACTTGTTTTCTTTGTTCCCCCTTTGTGATCTTATTTCTTGTATTGTGAAATATTCCATATCTTAGTTCATTTGCCTATATTTCTCTTTGAATATCTTTGGAGCTGCTTTTTTATATTAATTAATTTGGCATTCTCCTTTGCATAAATATTGCAGCATATCAGATCTCTCTTTCTTTCTCATGTCCTTATTTCTTTTTTGTACCATTCAAAAGCTTCTAGATTTTGTTCTTTATATGTTTACACTTCCTCAGTCATATATTTATTTTCAAACAGCCCAAGGTTTCATGGTCTAGATAATGTTTTCCATGAATCTGTTGTATAAATGAAGACAAATTTGCATTTGAAGCTTTTGACAGTTTTTCCTGTGCAAGTATTTTTCTTTCCTCTAATTTATCTCTTAATCTTTTTGTATATCTTTTGTGTGGATATTTTGGACTCCTTGCATAATAGTAACAATACATAATTTCTTTCATACCCTCAATAGTCCACTCAGTCATCTTTATGGCTTTTTTTTTGGCCTGTCAGTTTTTGTAATTTTTTTTTTGTGAACTACTATGTCTTCCTACAACAGGGGGGGGGTCATCCTCCCCCTGAGCCTGGCCTAACCCCATTGTAGGAATGTTTCTATGACTTGAGGATTCTACACTGTCATTTTTTCTAGTCATGGCACCAGTATGCCTACCACAATTGGGCACTTTTTATCCTGGTACTTGTGCACCCAGTATTTTTTTATTTTTTAACCCACTTCTGTCCATGATATATGCTAAATAAAATACAGTCTATTTATCAGTATTGTCTTGGTGAGATTTTGTAAAAACAGGGTACACTTCATTATGGTACTCACTACAAATTGAGGATGAATTCATTTCCAACAATATGACTCCCCTTTGCTTGCTGATTTTATCATCTCTCCATTCAGACCCCTTCTTTTACAAATATGACAGTAATTTATAGAATACCGATTCAATACAACACACACCTCTCACACTAATTGCTCAATGCAGGTTTGCCAATTAGTGCGGCAGCAAGAAAATATAAATTCTGGGACATATATGGCTGCAGTGAGAAAGACCTCATTGTCAGCTCATTAGCATGTCTGTGCATTGCAGACTAGTAATGTCGGATCTGACTATGCTAATATTTTTCCTAGCAGCCCATGCACAATGTTAAGAATGGCACCCCCTATACTCAAAGAAACACACACACACACACACACACACATATATACTTCCAGGCACCCCCCCCCCCCTGAATACACACATCCACCCATCAACAAAAAAGCACCCCCAGAATTGATCATAATCACAAAACACTTGCCCATTCACCCAAAAGCATGGCCGAGAAACACACACACACACACACACACACACACACACACATGGAGCTTTATTCATGCCACCATCATACATGTACATATATATGCACATACACACACTAATTCCCCCACCCACCTTATATCTTCACTGAACTTACCTGCATTATAACAATAGGAATGAAAGGGTGGCCATCAAGTTTTGACAGCATGTGCTTTTTCCTCCGACAGTGAAATTTTACATGACCATGTGATTCTTTATATCACTTGACAGCATTAATTGGGAGCCATTGGTATTTTCAAGGAATAGCACATGGCAAAATTAGCATTAGCTGCTCCCCAGACTGCTGCATTATCATGTAGATCTGTTCATGGTATCATGGAGAGGCCCCTTTTAGCAGGAATACTCAGTGGTAGGGAAGTTTAAAAACTGCAAAGACTTACAATGAGAAAGAAAATGGTCATTTGAAGGATATCCACTCATCATCAATGTCTGATTCCCAGATGGTATCTTTCATTCATTGCTTTGAATATAATATTATTTGTTTAAGACACCAGAAAAAATGGTGCTGCTGTATCCTTTTTGGAATATTTTCATTATTTCTTTCAACATTTTTGTCTCATATTAGATAAGTTCTGCCAAACTATTATTATACAGCATCCCAACATTATATTTTTATACCATTTATTTCTCATCATTCTCTATTCTCATGTTTTGATTTTCTTGACAGCCTCATGTAACAGTTTATCATTATTTTTGTCTTTTACCTATACTTAACCTTATTATATTCCATATCTTACTTTAATAAATTCTGCTATTGTGTGCATTTATTCTTTATTTATAAGATCCAAAACTGTTGGCAAATGCAAAGATGCATACACCAGAAGATGTTTTACTCTTGAACCACATTTCCTCTTTTCACTGTATATTATGCCCTTTTAGTTGGATTTAGTCTGCATTCCCATGATAGTGAGAAAAAAAGTCTAAAATGTTTCCATATTTTTGGATAATGTTCTCTCCTACATAAACCGTAGACCAAGTGACATTACATTTCTAACTAATGCTTTCCTTCTTAAATTATTATAAAACACACTTCAAACTATTGCCTTTATTCCATGTTTCTTCTTGTTCAATCTCATTAAGGACTGAGAGGCACACTACAGAAGTAGGGGTCCAGCCAGCTACATACAACACAGGCAGACAACACAGCAGAAAGAATGGGAAGGAAACAGTTAGCACACATAAAAAGATGGGTATAACTGTGCATGTGCCAGCATGCCAGGGAAATGCTACCAAATGCATTGATAGTATGACCGAATCAGTAGCATGATGTCTAGTGCTTGGGAGTATGACCGCTAGAGGTAAAATGTGGATGTATGGCAGTAAAATAATGACTAATGACAGAGACACACAAACCAGGTAACTATGAAGGTTGCCTATGCAGAACATACACTGTACCACACAGTGAAGTGGGTCTAAACAAGGGCAGTTGGGTAAGGTGGCACAAAATGAACATAACAGCCAATACAGTAGTTGCACAGACATGTCCCAACTTGGCAGCATTTACCAAACTTAGTGTTTACAAGGGAAGAGTATGGAACTCAATGTGCACATGGACTAATGCACACAGGAAGGCCAAATAACGTGGGGATGTACATGTCTGTACACAGATGTGCAAATAATAAACAAAGAGTGCCAATACCAATCTGCCATAAGTATCTCATACAGGTGGCCATAGCAGTCTACAGTGAATGAAACACAAATGGTAACATGTCCAGTTTGGACAGTGAGAACAGGTATACACATGCAAAAGTTACCATGGCATCATGAAAAGTAATATTGAGGACTGTGGTCATCAAATTACAGTACGTGCAGTACTGGTCAAGACAGCATGCTGCAGCAGCAACACAGGACAAGATGGCATGCACAGGCAGTATATGGCACAGTTGCTCCATAATGAATAGTCACCACATGCAGTTGGCCAGTTCCATGCTCATGTGTAACAGCACTGCTGTGAGCTTCCCAAATGCACAACCATGGGAGAAGTAGAGGAAGGACAATGCCTGTGCTTGTCAGATACACACATAAGCTAGCATGTAACATATCAGCATGGAATTTGACCACAGGGTATGCAGGACATTGACAGATATATGAAGGAATGATACTCTGCCAGGGAAGGGAAACAAACACAGCTACACATCTGCATGTAACATAAAAGGTGACAACAGTAAGGATAGTGGCATAAAAGATGCACATACGTTGATGGCTTACAAGACAACATGTCCTCAGAGCTACATATTAGTAGTGCAGCACAGAAAAGATGCAGTGTCAGCCAATGCATAAACAAACAATGTTGAGCCAAGATGTGAGGCCATGTGTTACACAGTAGCATATGTAAAACTGCAGCATAAATTGTGCCATGCACCAAAGGAGGCTGCATTTCTGGCACTGGAGAGTCACTGAATATGCTGTGAGAAACAAAATGTATCATAGGATCACACAATTGTACAAATGTGTAGCAATGGGGAGGAAACACATAGCAGCATGACAAGTGCACTTGCAGCACAGTATATACAGTCACAGCTATAAAGAAGTGCGCAGTAACAATGGTATGCACCATAACAAATATGACCATTGCAACCTGTGAGCACACAAATGGACAATTGCATATGCATGCTGCTAGCATAAGTCCTGCAAAACAGCGAAAACAACAATAAATACAACTGGGTTTGCAGGACAACAATGCATAACCACATAACAAGGTGAATATCAGTCAGTATCACCAAACAGATAGCACACAGCAAGTCATACTGACCCAGGTCCTTACAATATAGGACATGACAAAGGCAGTGACATATAGTGACAAAGAAACATAACATGACAAATGTAAGGCTATAAATGCACCCCTAACTGAAGGATAATGCAGATAAACTGTTGCTGATATTGGATATGGAGGTGCATTAGGTTCACTGGCTGCAAGGCAAATTATAATGGTGTACACACAGAAATATCACTCTGAAGAATGCCTGATGACATATGTGTATCATCAAAACAGGATCTTTGTAATGCCAGGACACTAGCCAGCTAGCAGAGGGCCACAGAGGTTATATAGTAATGACAGTGCTATGGTGCCACAGTGTGTAACTGTACTTGTGAGAGATCAGATGCACAGGGGTGCAGATGGGAGTATGTCAATCCATTGGATGTCAAGGGCCACTGGAAACATGTTTGCATAACCAACACAGTTCATTACAGTGGTATAACCATGAGAATTCACACAGTAAATAAAAGGAATGCATATGTCACATATACACATACACATGGGATGGACATAGCTAAAGCCGACATGGGCAACACCTATGCCTGAGAATGACCATCCTAGTGGAGTTAACCATCTCTAGAAAGGTCAATAAAGGCATCCCTGAACACCTGAATCATTAAGTTTTACCATCTCCCTAAATATGTCCTGGAATATGGTCCTCATCTACCCTGGGAATACCCCTTGCATTACTTGCTGCATCTCTTCACAGAACTCTACATTCCATGGGAACATCTAAAACATAGTGGGAATGATGGCCTGGGGTTCAGGTGGGTGTAGCTGGCTTTCATTTCCCTGTATCACTCTCTGCTACACTTGGTGGCAGATTCATCAGTGCTGAGGACCTCCAGAGGTGGGTTGTCCTCATGTGAAAGCTCTGTATGGAGAAAATTATATGCAGCATGATATATTTCAAAATTACATGCAACAGCTGTCTATGCAAAGCTGTATGGTAGGAGGGTATATTTATTTATTTATTTATTTGACATTTGTTTACTGGGAAGGTCCAACTGGGCCAGAAAGTGCCCATTTTCTGTGGATGCCTGTCAAGAAAAGCTTCACAATCACAATATTTCAAAATTCAAGTACAGATATTTAAAATGACAAGTATCATATCATGTTACATTACATGACATGAAGTACAAATATTTTAAATAACAAAGTATCATGTTACACACTCTACAAAACATGAGTGAAAAAATGTTGTAATGAGAAAAACATAGAACATATGTTTCATAGTAAAGTGCAAAGAAAAACAATAAGTTGGAGAAAATATGCGAGGAAAAACACAATAGTCATATTATTTGTTACATATATTAGTATGTGATAAATGAGACCCAAGACAGTTCTAATAAAATATTTAAACAGATATTAGAGATTACATGATTAGAGACAGTGAGGTGAAATTGAGTGATGTCTTAGTGTGAGAGACGATGTTCATATTATCGTTATAGAAGAACGAAGGAAGAAGGATAGAGAGAAGGAGATTATAAGAAGAGTGCAGGGTAGGTTACCTTCATGTAGCTTAGGTGAGTAGGTAGTGAAGAGAAAGAGGTAGAGGAAAGGTCTGCAGAAATGAAGAAAATAAGGTAAGGTAGTGGGAAAACAAAAAGAAGTGGAGTAGGAGGCTGGAGATGGGTGTGAAGTATGATGTAGATTGAAGGGGGTGAGTGAAGTACAGTGAGTAAGTTCAACCAGGATTGGCACAGGAGCAGGTCCAAGATATAGAGTCATAAGTGAAATACATGTGTATATGCAGGGTCTATATTATAACATCGAAAAGCCAAATGTCGAACGTCCTAAAAGACGAAAATGCCATATCTCAAACTTGCTTTTGTGGGGGACTGTGCCCCCCACACCCCCCGCTAATTATATATACCAACTCCGAGATCGCACTACAGTGAAGAAAGGGCAAATTTTCCGATCTTCACTGTACCATGATCTCACAAAAAACACATCAATGAATGGCATTTTCGCATCTTAGGCCGTTCGATCTTCAGCCATTTTGTTGTTATGATAGGAACCCGTATATGTAGCATGTCTATGTAACACACATGATCATCATGCTGCAAGTCTGTGGTAGTATACCCATGTATTTGGATAACATCCATGCAACAAAAACAACAGTGAATGATTTGTGTGCTTTCATATTGCACAGACTCATATTTGACATGCATAGTTGATACCGCATTTCAGGTGAACTGGATGTGCACCAGTGACTACAGCAGTAGTAACATATATGACACAGCATAAAAGTACAGTTGAACACACAAGGTGCATTAGACTGATGGACATCAATGGTGTGACTCATGCAGATATGTAGCTTGTGGCATGTCAGGTGTTATACCATATGTTTGAAACATATGTGTACATGCATGCCCTCTATGGTGTTCTATTTTGCTACAAGGCGTGTGTATGTGCAGAGGAACATCGTCTGTTTCAGTCATTATGTCCACATACCCACAATAAGGACAGTATCAGAGACTACATGCCATACATTCTGGTTCATGTGCCATTCATGTAAGACACTAATACAGCACAAGGCATGCTAAACATGAGGGTGAGTCCCACTTTGAATGCCAAGCCACTTACTGTAGTACTTGCCTTCCAGTATGAGCATACATTATTATGATATGCAGCTCTGCACTGCAGCCTAACAAAGAGGGACACACAGACCTCCATGTATAATGGCACTTAGGAAGCACACAAGTACATGTTGACAGAATGTTCATACAATATTTGTCTTATATGAATGTGGCCAATGGTTGTACATTACACAAGTGCCTACAGCAAATGTGTAGTGTACATTATTGTCAGATGTCCATCATGGTCTATGACACAAATATAGTGTGGATAACAGACAGACATCTATTACGCTGCATAGATGCATGCTTGAAATCATAACAAAGTACTCAGCAACAAGTACATAGAAAACTGCCAGCATCCTACAATTGCTCTAATATATACAAAATCCCTTTCCCAAAACAACTTAGGTTCATAGGTAGGTACTGGGCTATCTGCCCGAAGGCATATATTAGCCCAGTCACATTGTATGGTATTCACCGCCCCATTGGTTAGTTCCCTAGGCCCTCGATCTAGCAGATAGTACCCTTGGCCCCAATCTAGTAGAGCTGTTGGTATGATCCCTGGTGTGAACTTTCTATTACCCATCCACTCATCAAGGTTCCTCTTGAAGAGTGATAGTGAGGGGCTCTGTCTTATGTAGATTGGGACCTTGTTCCATAGCAAGGAAAGTCTTTGCGAAGGGAATCTATCCATCCAGCATGTTCTATTCATTGTTGTGCTGAGGTTTATATCCCTAGAGCATGTAGTTCGAGTAGATGTAATTTTGCTAAGATGGAGCATGTTCAACAGTTCTGGGTTGGACATGGCTCTGTATGTTAGACAGAGATCGCCTCTGAGAAGGTGGTATGCAACAGAGAAAAGCCTTAGTTTTTTCAATCGTGCTGCATAGGGCAACTGTTTGAGGCCAGTAGTCCTCTTAGTGAGGTACCTCTGTGGTCTCTAACGCTGCTGGAGATGCCTGGCCAGGTACATTTCAATTGATGCATTGTACTCAATAATGGGTCTGAGGAGGGAAGAGTAGAGGGGCACCACTACATCCTTAGATCTTGATGCGAACCCTTCATGATCAGATGGGTCACATAGAAGGATTTTCTAACCACCTTGGCAACATGGTTATGAAAGGAAAGCTGACTATCTACTTGGGTCCCTAGATCCCTTATTACTTCTTCAGATTTCAGGGGTTACCTCCTATGTGGTAGTTCGTGGGTACTCTGTTTTTTCCAAAGGGGATTACTATGCATTTTTTAGCATTTAGCTTGAGACCATGGATTTGACACCATGCATCAGTCTCATTAAGGCCCTTCTGGAGGATATCCATGTCGGCCAAAGACTCTATTATAGCACCCAGTTTGCAGTTGTCTGCAAGCTTGCTCAGCCACAGCCCTTCAGTGCTTGCCTGTACTTCTGAGAAGTATATGCCAAACAGGAGGGGCCCCAGGACAGAGCCCTGAGGCACACCGCTCGTTACTGGTCTGGATCCGGACATAGATCTCGCTACTCTTACTTTGTGAGATCTGTCTGAGAGCCAGTTTGTGATCCATCTTGTGACGTAAGGGTTTATGCCCAGGTTGGTGAGTTTATCAATAATACCCGAATGGGGAATGGTGTCAAATGCTTTAGCAAGGTCAAGGTAAGCCGTGTGTACCTCCTTTCCCTTATCTATATCCTGAGTGACTGTCTCAAAGAAGTCCACCAGGTTCAGGAGACATGATCGGCCCTTGACGAAGCCAAACTGTGTGGGGTCAAGTGTTTGGAGGTTCCCAGTCTCTCCATTTATGAGTTCCATAATGATTTGCTCCATTGCCTTACAGATCAGACTGGTCAGGCTTATTGGTCGATAGTTCCCAGGGTCGGTTGTGGGCTCACCCTTGTGCAGCGGAACCACCGTTGCTGTGTGCCATTCTATGGGCACATATCCTGTCGAGAGGCTGAGACTGAATAGGGTATTCAGATGCGGGGTTAATTCATTTTGGAGCTCGCGTATGACACAGCCCGGGACACCATCTGGTCCCATGGAGGCACTGTTTTTAGCTTTAGATAGAGCCTTATTAACCAATGTATCAGTAATAATTGGAGTTACACAATCCCCTGGAATAGTAATAGGCCCTGCAGGTGGTGGTGGTGGGGGGGGGATTTGCACTGAACCTGTCAGCCAAGATGTTGGCAATGTCAGTGGGGTCAGTGTATTTTGTTCCATTTTGTACTAGCTCAGAACAGACCTGAGCATTGCCATTTAGGTTTTTGACGTAACCATAGAAGGCCTTATGGTTATCCTTGGCATCCTTGGCAACTTTCTTTTTGAGATTGGCTTTAGTTGACTTGATGAGGGCCCTCAATTTCTTATTAATGCTGATCAGGGATGATTTTTCTACTTGAGATTTGGCCTTTTTTTGTATAAGTCTCCTCCTTTTATGGTATAGTTTGCTTATGGCCGGGGTCCACCAGACTGGTTTCTTCTTGCTTGAGGAAGGAGTCTTGGTTTTATTTGGGATAGCACGGTCCATGCAATCCTGAAGATGTATATAAAGTGCCTTGGTGTAGGATTCTGCATCCTGGATATCATTATCCTTCTGCAAGGGTGAAGCTTTCCACTTCTGACGCACGTAGTTTGAAGTTTGCTTTGGAAAGGTTTTTTTACGATGGTTTCTTTGACTGGGGGAGGTGGAGGGGTGAGGATGTCCAGGGTTATCAGTTTGTGGTCTGATCTGACCAGAGAGGGAGTGATAATGGTTGTGGTACAATGGGCGCCCATATTTGTGATGACTAAATCCAATATGTTGTCCCCTCTAGTGGGAGAACATACCAGTTGTTCAAGGGCATTTGAATTTATAAATTCTATGAACCGCTGGGCATAGGAGTTAGAACTTTGGTAGTTCGCCCAGTCTATACCAGGGTAGTTGAAATCACCCAAAAGTATGGTGTTCGGTAGGACTTTTATATTTTCCAATGCCTCAAGGAATGCTGAGTGAGCATCTTGGGACATGGTGGGCAATCTATAACAGGCTACAACTTGAAATGTGGTTTTGCCTGCTGATAGTTGCGCATGGATGATCTCTGGGGCATCATGCTGCGCCACTAACCTGGAGATGTGGGTATCCTTGATGAATATGGATACACCTCCGCCCTTTGTACTGTAATCCGGTAAGTGAGACTGGAAGGTATGATATGA
The DNA here is from genome assembly GCF_019279795.1 of Protopterus annectens. Lineage (NCBI taxonomy): Eukaryota > Metazoa > Chordata > Ceratodontiformes > Protopteridae > Protopterus > Protopterus annectens. The sequence continues at coordinate 838,546,492 of NC_056727.1, read as the reverse complement.
ATTGTAACCTGGTAGTGCTGGGGTGCTCTCTGGAGCTTTGAACCAGGTTTCCGTCACTGCACAAATATCGATTTTCTCCATACTGAGGAGTGCCTCGAGTGAGCGCATTTTGAGGTTGAGACTTCTGGCATTGAGTAGCATTACCCTTAGTTTATGGTTACCTGTGCTGGTTACGGTGGTTGGTTTGTCCTTTGAGCCTTGCCTAAAAAAGGCACTATGGGGACGGCAAGAGCCTTGGCCAGTATTCGAAAGCCTAGGGGTGACAGGTGCAAACCATCTCTGGTGAAACAGCGAGGCTTGTCTATCATGTCATCCTAGGCAGACAGACACTGGATCCCCTTAGAATGACACCAGAAGCTTAGCCAATTGTTGAAATTGATCATTTTGTCTTTGTATTGTGGTATCATTCTAGGTGAACATAGTATGCTACTCAAGGTCAGGGTCATACCAGCTTGGGCTACATGATCAGAGAGCTCCTCAATGTCTCTTTTCATGTAGTCCAGGGAGGTACGTCTTAGATCATTCATACCAACATGTACAATGACATTGTCATACTTGTACTTGTTCTAGAGTGACCTAAGCGCCTGTGTTATGTGGCGGATCCTAGCACCCGACAGGCAGCTGACAGTAACCTTTTCCTTGTTCAGCCTGGTGAGTGGAACATCTGTATGCCTTACTATAGAGTCTCCTATTACTAGCGTGTTGGGTATGGTGTTTTGCCTTAGGGGCTGTTGTGAGGCACACTGCTGAGGTGAATTATGTGCTTTCTGGCTTGTGTTTGGAGGTGCAGGTTGCTTGCTTGTCTGCTTTGGAGGGCCCTGTTTCTTTTTCAGATTGGTACCTAGTGCCTCCGAATATGTTTTTGTGTATTTATGTGCATGTTTTGCCGGTGCTTGTTTTGTAGATCCATGTGTGACTGGTGGTGTGATGCTAGTGTGTTTCTTCTCCTCTTGACTGTCTGTTACAGTCTTGGGTTGAGAGCGCTTAGCCTCCAGTCTGGCTGTGTATTTGCATCTCTCACAAGTGTTTGTGTCTAGAGGTAAGAGGAGAGGGTTGTCTGTATACATGAGGCAGTTGTGACATTGCCTCAGGATGCCCAATTCCACTAGATGAACTGGAGAGTACACCTGAAGCTGACCTCTGGACATGCTTGGAAAAGTAAATTTCACTTGTCTTGCGGACAATCGAGGGTCTTATGCTGTATTATAATAGTGCTGTCTAGGAGATTTGGAAAATAATAGTGCTGTCTAGGAGATTTGGACAAGTGCTGATTTGGGTTATGCAAGTGCTGCAATAACAGCAGTTGATCTGAAGCACTTGAGATGAGGTTTGCCTAGTTCTAAGGGAAAATTTGCAGTGCAGACTTTGTGGAGCCAGGAATAGTATACCCCAGCTAACCAGCGCTGCCCGACACTGCTCTGTGCGCAAGAAAGTGCAAAAAGAGAGTTGCAGGGTTTTAAGAGAGAGAGAGATCAAGGAGTTTGGAATTGACCCAAAATGGCCAATAAAACTACAGTTTCTAGGCAGTAACCACTCCCACAGGGACAGGCAGGCTGCTCAGTGTTAACCACTGCCACTGGTGAACACAGAGACTTCCCTTTAGCTCAAGTAAGCACTGGCCTCCAAGAAACTTACAAACAGTTCAGAACAGCAACTCTGTAACTGAACTTTTTTTTTAAATTATAGAAAATGGGAAAATAGCAAGATTTTTTTGTTTTTGTTTAAGGATTGCAGAGACACACAAGTAGCAAACTAGTCAGAACAGTGCAATAAATGACCCCAACATGTGTGTGCTAGGTCAGAGGCAGGTAAAATGCAATTTTAAGAAAAAACAATTTTAAATTAAATGCATCACAAAACATGCAATAAACAGGCTCTAGGTATGTTCTAAATACTGTTTCTAACACAGATATCAACTTTTGCAAGCAAGAAAATGCCGAAAAGTAGGCAGAAATGCAGTTTTTCTAAGAAATAAATCAGAAGAAAATACTTAACCTCAAAAGTGGCTCCTTTCTTCTCTCAACGTTTTCTCCTCTTGGTAGATGATTCAGCAACAACTATCAATCCTGGAAGACACCAAAACCACGCGGCTGCAGGGTTTTAAGAGAGAGAGATCAAGGAGTTTGGAATTGACCCAAAATGGCCAATAAAACTACAGTTTCTAGGCAGTAACCACTCCTACAGGGAATAAAACTACAGTTTCTAGGCAATAACCACTCCTACAGGGACTACTGTGTAATAACATCTAGATATTATGCAGATGTCTGTGCATGCACATAGCAGCAAGAATAATGTAACAAAACAAGTACAGCATGCATACACAGTACACAAAATACAAGATAGAGTATGATACAATTGCAAATACACTTAGAGAAGGCCAAAGTAACATATATGCATATGTATGCACTTATTTGCAAATTGTATACATAGATCAATTGTGATAGGTAACATAATACAGTCATTGTTAGTAGTATAACAGGAAACACACTCACCATTGGTGTAGGAGGTTGTGAGTTTTATTCCCATACTAGGTAAATGAATTGTTGACACTGCAGTGTAGCATAAGGGGGATAAGGGTCTATATTATGTGATCAAACAATGAAATGTTTGAACATGCAATAATTGACCCCTAAATATCAAACTGTCAGAATGTCGAACTGTTCATTGGAGATCTCTGTACAGTGTGGACATGGAAGTTTTCCATTGTCTGCACTGTAGTGCGATCTCGGAGTTGGTATATTTCAGTAGTGGGGGGTACAGGTGGGTTTGCCCCCTGCTTAGAGCATTTTAATGGTTTGTTTAGGTGTTGTTTAATTTTTTTGCTGTTCGACATTACGGCGTTTCGATATTTAGGGGTCAATTATTACGTGTTCGAACATTTCACTGTCCAATCACGTAATATAAACATGGGGGATACTGCATTCCTGAGTGTGTCATCCTTCAGATGAGATGTTAAACCAAGATTCTATTTGCCTAAGTTGGTGGTGGCTCAGGTGGATATAAATTATCCCACAGCAGCTAGTGAAAGGAGTTGGTGAAAGTCCCTGATGCCCTCACCAAATTTCTCTTAATAGTATAAATACCACCTCAGGTCAGTCCTGAAAAGTGGCCACCAATCTACAGAGACTAACCTAAATAAATAAATAAAATGCAAAACACTTACAAAATGCTGCCCCATATCACACATTTCAACACCAACAGCAGTGTGTGCCATGCTTTATTGTGTAAAAGTGGGCCACTCATTATCATAAAAATCTATCTCTGTATGGTCTATATGCTGCATGCATAATATTTGCTATGCAAATAAGATGATAGAAATGTATACAAAGTGGTAATAAGGTTACCCAACAATCCAGTAAAAAACCTTAAATGCTCATTTCACTAAGGTATGAAGTACACGAGTCCACCATACACACCTACAATGTTATTGAGTAATAAGTCCTGTGCAAAACAGGTATACTACCTTCCCAGGCTCTTTTCCAGATACACTATCCCATTACCATGCCACACCCGCAACTATGTGCAGGGTACACTGAAAGATCCTTTAACAAGAAACAGACTTTCTAACCTTGTGCAAACTACATCAGGAAGCATGAAGCATCAACAAAGTGCCACAGGCGATTCAATGAAATGTAACATATTGTTTCTTAAGTACCACGGGTGCCACTACCACTCCTGGAGTATACATAACATGCTAGTGCATCACAGCCATACAAATACTATTAACAAATAAACAACCTCATCACTTTTGCATTATAAAAATACTTCAATCTATACATTCCACTGCTCCCATTACACTAACGCTAACCACCATATATACTGCATTGGGAACATGTCACACGATGAAATAAAGACTGTGTTTGTCATAACATAGGACAAAATGCTTAGGGTATGTAAACTGTGTCACAGTTATTGACAGTTAAGAGCACCTATTAGTTGTATTGTAATGTATCATGGAAGCATTCATTTTGGTTATGAAGTGTATGTTACTACAAAATCCCTGTAGCCTCAGTCATACTTCACAGTGCTTCAAGGTACCTGCATGTTGAAAAACACCCCATATGTTACAACATACTCCATGCACATGGATATGGAAGGGGTGCTGCTAAACTCTATATTGCAAGAATAGTGAATAGCATTTGGGAATACCCCAGAACACATAGATAATTATTACACATTTCAAAATCTGTGATCTTTGCTGTGCAATACTTACATAATGTGATGTCTACTTGTTGCAATAAGCCTACCTTAGAAAATACAACAAAGAAACAGCATTAGAAAAACAAACAATGCCATGTAAATTCAGTTTCCTGCAGATAACGGTGATTATTCTACTAACAGACTAAGCCACAATGCATAATATAAGCACTAATGATAACACATTTGTGACGTATAATAGAGTTCTATGTGTCACAATGATTAGGATATCCCCCTAATACATAGCACAGTATAGCTTGGCATGCTGTTATATATATATATAACATGAGCCTGCACCTCAACATCTGTCACTCTACAGACCCATCCATTTAGGTGGACATACATCATTGTCATGGACAAGTGCACCACTTGGAAACTTTTAAGGTATAGTGTGGCTGATATGAGTGCTACATGAAATAATGTCAATCTACCACCAGTGTCATTGCAGTTTCACAAGCAGTTACTCAGATACACATCGACAATAGTCACTGGATTGTGTCTGCATACCCTAGAAGGGTTATAGGCCACTGACATTGGCCACAAGTAGTGGCACTGTCCTATACATTATGCAGTCAAAATCCCATCAGAATGCTCCAGGTGTTATTCACAGCAAAGAGTAGAGGTTATGTAGTGGATGACATATCAGTAGTGTACATATGAGCATGTATGACATAGCATGTAACGTAAATATGAGCATACAATGATCACATTTGCAGCACTGCTGATGGTGTGATAAATGCATCCTGTTCTGTATGTACCAGGGCTATTCAAGTACAACATCTCACTTCTTCCAAACCAGGTATGTAGTGGTACTGACTGGTACAGCGTGCACAGGCTGTGGGATACTATCATCATGTCCTTACAATCATCCCACATACCCATACATTTTCCCTCTATGTCATGAGTTTCAAATCATCCATTGTATACCTTTGAAGGATGTTCCAATGGCATCTGTCTAGCTGTTAGTGCAGAGGACTAAGGCTATGAGCTGCTAATAAGCTACTTCCTTTAGTACAGGATTTGAATCCCTTTGCCTTCATTTATCTACTGTGTGAGATGTAGCAAGTCACTTAACCAGACAGTGCAGGTGCACATATGCGACAACATCATGTAACTATTGGTGTACATAAAGAAATTATCTGCACTAATGTACAAAATGGTGATGGCAACTATGCAAGTTGCACATCTGTCTGCAGAGCCTTATTGATAGGAGTAACTGTTGGGCAATGAATGGTACAGTGCTCCAGAACAGTAACATACACATCACATATGTGTGTGCACACTGCTTATAGCAAGCATTGCTGAATGCAAGCTATCCTTGCACTGCATTGCACCATATATGCACATATGGCAGTAACCTTGTGTGCACCACATGTGCCATACCTCTCAACCTCTCAGTGCAAGAAATCTGGACAAAGCCAAAAACAGTGGGGGGACAAAGGCCCAAAAATAGGGACAGATTTTAAATATTGCTCTTACAAACATGGACAGATACTATATTAACTGGTTTGACAATAATATTTATTTTCTGAAAGACATTATTTTCTGAAACTCGAGTGCTTGTCATTATTTACTGACTTCAATCGGCAAAGATTTGTCAGAAAACCAAAATTTTATGAGGGACAAACCAAAAATATGTTGAAAAAATCTGGACATTCTGCAAAAAACTAGATAGGTATAACATGCCTTTTAGTATAACCATAGCCAACACAACTGAGGACTGACCGATGAGTGCTATTTTATTTGTTCAGGCTTCTACTATTAATATACAAAACACCATACAGACAATGCTATAGATTCCTCATATAGACCTATAATGCAGGTGTCTGAGTGTGTAATTTACTACTTACCAAACTTCTATAGCAAATTCTTTGGACTTCCTCCTACCATTTCTCCAGCTGCAAATTAATCGATCAGCCCTATGCCTCACCTGCACCCCTGTCTGGTAAGTGCTGTCCTCTTTGAATGTCCACAGCAATCCCACACTGGATGTTGATCACTGGGAAGGTCTTCCATGGATCTCACAAACATGCCTCATATCAAACATAGATATGAAACATTACCATGGCATCTGGTGGTTCTGTTGCTTGCACAAACATGGCCTAGTTGCCTTTCTATTGACATTACTGCACTGATAACAGAACACCTTACAGGTAGCCATTTACAATGGCAAAACCTTGAATTACTGAAATTAACACTTTTTGAATTTTGTTCCAAACACACAATGTACTGCTAGGCATATAAATGAAGTATTAGGTTAAAAACACAAGCAAATACTACACAGAAAGAAGACCAATACTACAACCATAGGCAAATAAGTCTCGGTCCATCCAAATGAAGTAAAACCAGCTTCAATCTTCCATTGAACTCAGATTAAACAAGGTTAGCGCTTTCATGGTTGTATCACACCACTTCATCAGACCATAAAAATGTATAACTGTGGTACCATATAAATATGCTTAAGAATTAACTACAATGAATCAATTAGTAAGCAATTATTCAATCAAAGACTAAAATCAGCATGTATCCTAACTATGCATTGTATATACTTTTAAGTACATCTTTTAAGCATCATAGCTTTTTGTCCTGCAGGTGGTGTGGTCTCTCACCCATGTGTCTATCATGGCAGTATTAATACCCCCACCAGCCGCTGGCCACAGTAATTTACAGAACACAGATATCATGGGTCACATCTTTGACATTCACTGCTGGTCTGCACATTTGTCAGGTATGTCCCACTGCCCACAGGGACTGACACTGCTGTCCAGTGCAGTTGTTGAGCACAACATCATTACAGGAACAAGTACTGGTGGCACATATACATCCTTTCACAATATACATCCTATTATTCTATTTCATATACTACATGCCACTAAATGCATATCTCTTTCACATACCTGTTATGTTGTTTCTGCTGTAACACAACCCAGAGCTTTGTGATCTTTCTTGAAGGTTTCTTTCTCTCTCTCTCTCTCTCTCTCTCTCTCCCTCCCTCTCTCTCTCTCTCTCTCCCTCTCTCTCTCTCTCTCTCTCTCTCCCTCCCTCTCTCTCCCTCTCTCTCCGTCCCTCCAGTAGAGTGATTGAGCTGGTTTGCATAGATCGTAGCATGCTTTTGTTGGTATTGCACATGATTAGGTGCTGGCCTCTGCATCAGTCAGTGTCCACCAGTTGGTAATTGCATGCAGCCTACTGTGTAGAACTTCAGATAACCACTGTCATGGCAACCCTTTACTATAAATTGCTGCCTTCTGTGGGTGTTGTCCCTTCACCTTTACAGTATGGATGACATCCTTCATGTGTGTGGATATCAGTGTTACAGACAGCAGGTATCAATACCTCTTACAGCAGAACCTGCAGACATAGGCCAAATCCACATTTGGGTAAGGTTCCAGACCTACAGACAGCATGTGTAGTGTTGTTGTGTGCAATCTAACTTGCTGTTCTTACAGGGTTTCTGTGTACATGGCACTTTTTCATGGAATGTTGTCTGTCTGCATAGCTCTCAACTGTGGGCCTATCCGTATGATACCAGGAGGATTGGCTGTTAGGTTTTGTCTGTGCACCACACAGGTATTGTCCCAGATATATCAGTAGCATTCTGTCTGTTGAGTGCTATCAGTACATGGCTACATCCATTTGTATTTCAATGTCGTATCCCTGCATAAGGGTATGCTGCAATGAATCCTGTAACACCAGCAATTTCCAGGGTGTGTAACACAATAATGCAAATATGGCCCTATGTTCCTACCTCTGTCCTCCACATATATGCCAGTCTTTGTCCTGCTGTGATACAGGAAGGGTTGTTAGGTAATGGCCTCTCATTATTTACCGCTAGCATTACTGCTATCATCCCAGTTATGTTATGGACTCCCACACCAACTGCTGGGCTAGGTCCATATATATGGGGGCAACAGCTGGAGAACACATATGTGCCCTTGTACATTCCAGAGGTAAGTGTGCAGTACACAGTGTTCCTTGCCCTTGTACAGCCTTTTATGAGGGGGGGGGGTTCTATGCCATTAAGCTATGCTATGGCACCTTTTCAGGGATATAACTGTTAAGATGAGGGTCATTCAGTGTGATAGTGAGATGTTAGGTTAAGCAATGTTATGTACAAGATACTGTGACATTAACACAAGTGCTACTTTTCCCCCTAGGGCTTGACTACAGGGTGTAATTGGAGGCTGCTGAACTACATCTGTAATTGTTGATTGTTACGTATCCCGAAGGCAAATCCTGTTTCTACTGTTGTACTAATTGAAGGCCTTGGCCTGGACAGCATAGTATGGTATATATACACATTGCTTGCATCTACTGCTTTCTGAGGGCTTGCATTCATGACTGATTACATAATTCAAACCTTATGTGGTGTCAGTACTGGCATACATTATTGTGTAGTACAGGAATAAAGGTTATCTGTGTATGCATACCTGTGTGTCGTGTCATGTCCTTTGAATTGTGGGTGGGTATATGTTTAATGTCAGTATTCTCATTTGTGGGAATGGTTGTCACACTACACATTTCACAGGTGCCAGTTGAAGGGCTTGTGGCTGAGGAATATACTTTGCACCCAGTACTTCCACACTACTTCTGCATATGTATGGCTACTGCTATCTTTTGTGTGTGTATATGTGTATGCACCTATATATATCTCATATGGCTATACATATATATATATATATATATATATATATATATATATATATATATATATATATATATATATATATATATACATCTGTAAAAGAAACAAAAGAAACAAATATGCTCAGCTCAGAACTTGAAATATGCAATGATTTATTAGTGAAAGTAAAAATGCTCTCAGAACCATGAAAACTCTTGGGCAATATGGTGAATTTTTATTATTAAGTTGTATTATGCTACAGTGCATACCTGGCAACCTCATACACTATGTGTGAAATGCAGTTAGGGTGAAGCATAAAGTAATTATATTTGCTACTTCATCTGCCTGTCTACTTTTTGTTTTTTTGAGCAGATGAATGAGCTGGATCATAACAATTTTGGGAAGGCCCATTATCAGATACGGTCTAGTTAAAGAAAGTAAAATTAGTCATTTAAGTAATAGAAAGTGTAAACAAGGTGTAAACACTCTTAATCATTAGAACAAGTAACAGCAACAAGGAAACAGTAAATAAATAACAAGTAGAGTTTGTTTGTGTCTTTCGGCTTTTTCCCGGTTAAGGGTCACCACAGCGGAACTCCAGTCCGCTAATGATTGGCAGTAGAGTTTTATGTGCTGACTTTCTGGGCCTAACACACAACCTTCAACAAAGGAATGCCCGTTCACGCATGTCACCACACAGAAGAAGCTCTAACTGAGGATTGAACGGGCAACGTCTAACTGTGAGGCGACAATGCTACCGCAGCAGCAAGTAGAGTAAAGTGCAAAAAGGTTAACTACACAATTGTACTATGACTCTATAAAAATAAAAGTAGTTCGGAAAGTTTTGTTTCATGACATAATCAAGCATTCATCTACATCAGTGTGCAATAAACAGTCGCTTGGAGCACTGCTATAAAGAAAAAAATTGCCAAGTAGCAGAATAGTTAAATGCTGAAGTAGTTAAGTATAAGCAGTATTCAAGAACTGAGGTGAATGAGCTGAGATGTACAGAGATCAGCTGTTAGGTTTATTACACATTATGTATTTCCAGAAGTTAGATTATCATGCAGGAATTCTAACAAGTAAAAGGTAGTATGAAAGAAGGAAGAGATGGAAGTTGCTTAAAAAACATTCAATTGTTTTCCTTACTTTATTATCCTAAGGCAGTGGTGGCTCAAAGAATTAGATTAACATACAGAAGGCAAAGGATGGGTTCCTGACTAGATGTTTCTCTTCTCCCACTTACAATTTGAGCCCCATAATGAAGAAAGAAACAACCATAGGTGCTAGATAAAAGTTAACTGTGGGAGGTGCCTGGATTTGTTTATGACGTGGAGAGGTAGGAAGGGGCTCTTTCCTGACTTAATCTTCAGATTAAATATCGTAATTTCAAGGTGGCTCATAGGAGGATCCTACTCTTGAAGAAGATTGAAGGATTAAGTACCTGATGATATACCTAGGAAACCAGATAGCTTCCTGTTTTGAGACAACCAACAACAAATTAGTCTATAGAGTGACTACAGGAAAACAAGAAGTTGTTAAGCAGCTTCTGGTGTCCCATGCATGCATGAACCAACTGCTAATAGTAGCATGAAGCCATGTATTAGGCGGTCACCTTGGTGTTAAACAATTAAAAGGCTCAAGCAGATCATTTTGTTCAGATACCAGTAGGGTCTGAAGACTTCTTTACAGAAATCTAGTAGGACCTTGTTAGCATTGGTGCCTACAACAGAAATTCCATTCAAAAAACAGCTATAAGCCTGATAAATCCTTTACATAGGTGAGGTCTAGGATACCAGTATATATTAATTATCCTAGATTATATTAATGCTTACCCAAAGCTCATTGTCTTGCAGATGGCCAATGCCAAGTCTATGGTTTGAGAGTCTGTATAACATTGTAGCTGGTTGTGGATACCCAGTCCCTTGAGATGGCAGCTTTGTGTCAATTGTTACAAGTCAAATAGAGAACATGTATGGATCATACACAGGCAGGTTGTTGTTGTTCTTTTCCCAGTTAGGGGTTGCCACAGCAGAACTCTGGTCTGCTAATGATTGGCAGTAGATTTTTATGGTGCCAAGTTGCCAGGCCAATGCCCAACTTTCATCAAAGGCACACCCATTCACACATGTCTTTCAAACACCACACGACCACGGGGAAGACATGCAGACTCCACACAGAAGGCACTCCAGCTGAGAATCAAACAGGAGAACCTCTTGCTGTGAGGCAACAACACTACCGCTGCACCACAGCAGCTACCCATACACATGGTTAAGTGGAATATTTTAATGAGAAACCAAAGTCAGTGATGCAGTGTCATTGAATAGGAGTAAAGTACTTGTGACTATGTTACCTTATGGATTGTTTGCATATGGGAGGTACACCCCTTTGTACTCATATGGGCATAAAGCTAGGATTATGCAGGATATATCAAAAGAAACATGAGAAGAACAGAAAAAGATACTCAGAAGAGACGTAAAGTCTATGGTACAGATGCAGGGTAGGTTAAAAGCTAACACCACTGATGAAATGGAAAATGACTTAAGCCCAGGAAGCTCAGGGCTACACTTACAGTAATTACACAAGGGTGATGGTGCTTATACCAGCTGTGGGAAATGAATTTCTGCCCATTTAGCAGAGAGCTTGTGAAATAAAAGAAAGTTATTCCAGTGAATTATGTTTTTTTATTCTGGTAAATGAAATCAGCAATGTTTCTTTGATACAAATATTCTAAAACCAAATAAACAATAATCAAGTTAATATATATTTTGAAAATTCAGTTTTGCAAAATATAATTTCAAAACTATTGAAAACACACCCTCTAATTTCCTCCCAATTATATGTACCAATTTCACAGTCAACTACAGTGGAGAAAAAAAATGAAAAGTCCACTGAAATGCACGGACAGCTTGCACAGTGCAACACATTGCAGTTAAAGGAACCATAATATTCTTTTTTCTGTGAGAAGACCAGCAATGTAACAATCAACAGAAAAGTGCAGGTAAGCCTTTTAAAAACCTTGTGTGAAAGGGAAGTCACAGTGGTCATGTGGAACCTGTGATAAGTGGTAAGGGTTGACTCTGAGCCACAGATAAAATTAGGAGGAAGAAAGGAGAGAAAGGAAACCAAGGAGTTTAACAATAAAAATAAAGACAGGTTTGGTTTCTTCCTGGCTATATTGAACTAGTTTAGCAAGCTTTGATACTATGATACTATAAATATTCCGGGAAACAGAGGTAAGCTATGTTTTTAGAATTCCTGAGGCCAAACATCAGAGTATTGCTAATGAAGTAGGAAAAAATGCTGACTCTAGGGGTGACTGAACACTCTCACAGTGAGTAAAATAGCACCCCAATACTAATACTCAGACCTTATGGGAGGACACATTTTCCAATAACTTTGGGCACCTGAATCACATCTCCCAGTCTGATGTTAAACCATTGCCACTGGGTGATGAATGAAGTGAGAGGCTAGGTCTTGCTAGAAAACCACATGGAGTCATCACCTTAGCCCTAATGAAGGGGAACTGGCAGGTGCTACTCACAGAGATGCCAAGAGAGAAGATTGCATTTTTCAACAATGTGGACTTTTTTAATATATATAGTCCTCCATGGAGACTACTCAATGTCTCATCGGTCAATAAACAAATTCATATGGCTATATAGCTTTTAAGTAACTGCTACCTTGATGGCTCTGTCATTGACAGTCAAGACTGGGCTGTGAGACTTCTGATAGTCTCAAAATATAGGCAGTACTCATATTCCTTAGGGATGCCTAACTAATAATCAAGTGTGGTACTGCCCTGGAAGAGTCCTAGCATGTAAGGCGTATTGTGAGTAAGGACCTAATGAAGTCACAAGTTGAAGATGTTGAGGCCATTCATTTTTGTCACCTTGACTGTTCCTCTCACAGATCTGGTTAAGACCCAATGATGCAAGTAGGTGACAGAGACTTATGTGACTGACATGACATCTTTTAGCACTCGGTCTTACTAAAGGTCAATTTTAAACTAAACAGATGCCTAGCATAATGGGGTGGAGACCATGCTGTCATAAATGGTTGGAGACAAGCAGCACCCTGTCCTACATATATGGAGGAAGGTGCCCATTATGGAGAAGTAATGTAAAATTAGTGAAAGACAATGCTTGGTCATTAATTCAGCCTTGAAAACTTACATTGCTTCTTCCATGACCAGATATTATAACTTGACGCCAGTCATGTTCCTTTAAAATGTATTATCCCACACGTTTATGAACTCATACATCACCTGCTGCTTTTTGGCTCTCTGGACATTTTATACAACATGACAAATTTGTCTTGACCATCCTAGTTAAGTGGAAGGATCCCTATTCCCTCTGTCCTCTTCCAGCTGCTGCCACTCAGTCTATGGGGTCTGAGTACAAGCAAGAGTTATGAAGTATGGAGGGCAGAAACACTGAAAGGCTTGATTTAGTCCAGACTCAAAAGTGGTAAAGGCATGATGTTTGAAGATAAATGTTGAACATCTGATTCTATTGACCTGGCTAGGGCTGCTAAAAGCTTGAATGTTGTTTTAACACTTCACTTCACTAGGAAAGTTCATTAAAAATGGCCAAAGGTGTCTAAAGCAAGACTGCTGAGAGCTGCTACAAACTGTGAGACTATCTGCATGCCACAAACAACAACAAACAAAAGAAAAATATTTTGCCTTTGTTTTGTGAGATAACTGGACATTGAACGTCCTGTGTGTGTATATGAGACAGAAAGTGTTTCCTCTTTGAAAAGTGAAAAAAAATTGTGACCCTAAGTGCGTAAACACAGGTAAGGGAAGACTTATGCTCTGTGCTGGTCTAGATAGGTAAAGAAGCAGTGAAATTTAAAATTAGATTGAGAAGAAATCACTGCTGTACCAAAATACTGCAGAAGTACTGATGTATTTCCTGTTTCCTTTGAAGTTTGGCAGCAACCCATGCATAAACATTTTGATTCCAAGAGACTGTGTTTAATAAAGCATGTTTGCTATTCCAATTGCTTGCTATGTATATAATTTGTATTATGCTTTAGAGTGAGTTAATACCAAGAGATAAGATATATTCTCTCTTTCTTTTGGTGTGTGTGTGTGTGTGTGTGTGTGTGTGTGTGTGTGTGTGTGTGTGTGTGTGTGTGTGTGTGTGTGTGTGCTTGTGTGCATGTGCGTGTATGTGTGTATGCATGTATCCATATATAAACTTCATCATGACTGCTATACCTGGGGAAGCACATTTACTGCTGTACCATAGGGTAGCCTTTTAAGAGAAAGTATATTGGAAGCAAAGAAAACAGGAAGTTAATGAGGATCAACAGACTTTTGAGGTGTACCAGGGAAATGACCTCTGTTGAAGGCAGATTCCCGATTCCTAGGTTGAGAGAGGAAGCTGAGTGGAATATCTAGGAGCTGGCAAGGTTAGTCAAATGTCTCCCTGTAAGGAGAAGTTTGCAGTATATCCCTGAAACCAGGAGTGAAAGCTTTTATTCTGCATGTTGCTGAATTCTCGTGAAGGATTGGAAGTGCCTGGTCCTTTTGTATACAGAAAATACACTCCATCTGAAGAAAGTCTAACAGAGGTCCTCTCAACACATGCTTGTTTGGATAGAGACATAGCTTTTGTAAGTACTGTTTTATTCTGGACCACTGGATAGAGTATCTTATGTTCACTTAGGTCTATGGAAAGACTGAATTGGAATGATATTTTTTCCTTTCATCCTCATATTTTTCAAAAAAATCTGAATGCTTCATTTTCCTTTATAATTAAACCTATTTAGACATAAAGAACCACAGCCCAATAGGTGAGAGGTTAAGGCCCAAGGCTATCAACTGATAGACCTAGGTTCAAAACCTGGTTGCGACAAAACTGGATAGCAGCAGTTTCTGCTTGAAAGAAAGACCTGGCAATCTGATATGCCCTGAGAACCCTATGAGGCCTACCCATGCAGTAACTTGAGTCAAGGACATCTACTTACTTTTTTATACATAAAGAACTGCTAAAGACAGAATTGTATAACTGCAATAAAAAACTCACATTGGTGCATTGCAGTGTGACTTTCCAAATTGCTCTGCCTGAGTTTTCCACACCCCAGAATAAAGAATGTAAACTCTACCTTAGTATTAATTACTGACTGAATGCTTAACAGAAGTAAGCTTTGTAGGAACCTGTACTGCATTGTGTTTTACCCCTTTCTTACAAAAAGTGGAGAACAGTTAAACTCTTCTGCCCATATGCACATTTGCTCTAGTTGAAGGGATTTTGTGGCAGTATAATGGGTTTCTCTGCTGAAGTATTACAAACCTTTGTGTCCATGTAGGGATTTGTTCTGGAAAGGGATCATCATAGTAATGAGAAAGGGTTGCCTTGAAGAAAATGTCACTTTTTTCCTGTCTTGAACTTTTCCTGGAAACTAAAAAAAATGTCATATGTGATGAAACTGTAGTTGTTGTGGTCAAAATTGAAAAAAAACTGCATGATGCTTTGGTAAATTCTAACAGAATTTTACAATAAGTTTGCAAGTAGCCTTTGAAGAAAAACAAGTGTAGTCACAGAATAATGTCTGCTTAGGCTCCTAGAAAGAAGTGAAGCTGTTGTCCAACACCTGCTTAGCCTGCAGGAATAGTTTTCCCCAGTCATTTATTTATTTATTTACTTATTTTACATTTGTTGACCGGGAGTGTCCGACTGGATGTAGGCCCATTTTCAGCGGTGGCCCGGGGAGAAAAGCTCCATAGTTAAAATATAC
Organism: Protopterus annectens; assembly: GCF_019279795.1. NCBI lineage: Eukaryota > Metazoa > Chordata > Ceratodontiformes > Protopteridae > Protopterus > Protopterus annectens. The sequence continues at coordinate 838,530,921 of NC_056727.1, read as the reverse complement.
AGACAGTAGTTACATTAGATTTACATAGCAATTAACAATTTGATCACCATAGCAATTAACAATTACATAGTTACAGATGAAGAACATAGTACATCAGTAGACAACTAGAATCTTTATCATCTGCCAAGTACATAACAGACATTAACAATTGTTACAATAAGAAATTCCTGCTGTATAATATGTAGTTAGGCTTATGAGCATCCAAGCTTGATATAGTCAAGGTAGTTAGTGGGGTGGAAAAAAAGGTAGTGGGTGGATGGGGTGGGTGATATTAGAAGGGGAATTGTAAGGGCATAGCCAGCATGTTATTAGGTGAGCTTTTAGTAAAGTTTTGAAGTGGGTGCATGATGGTAAGGAGGTAATAGTGGGTGAGAGGGAGTTCCATAATTTGGCTATGGCGCAAGAGAATAGTGCTTCTCCAGATGAGTTATTGGCTTTAGTGACTTGTAAGTGATTTTTGTTGCTGGATCTTAGTGGTCTGGTGGTGCGATGGGGTTGGAGTAGATTCTGAAGGGATGGGACTTTTAGTGGATGGTTTACTAGTTTGTGGGCAAGTGTGAATTGATACCATTGAAGGAGGTGAGGTAGTTCAAGCCAGCCCAGTTCAGCAAGTGAGAGACAGTGGTGACTACGGTAGGATGCCCCTGTGGTGAATTTGGCAATTTTGTTGTAGCAGGTGTCAAGCTTGTTTAGATCGCATTGCCTTAGGTTGGTATATATTGGAGAGGCATAAAGTAGCGTGGAGATAAGGTGGGAATTTTCTGCTTTGGTGAGAAGTTGCTTATTTCTGTATAATGCTCCTAGCTTTTTGTGGACTTTTTTATGGTCATGGATATGTGAATGTCAAATTTTAGTTTATTGTATATTTCCACTCCTAGCAATTTGGTATGTTCTGTTGGGTGTATAGCGGTGCTGTCTTTTGCTGTGATGTTAAAGTATGAGTTGTTTTGAGTATGTTTGGTGGGCTGGAAGAAGAGTAGTTTAGTTTTGTTTCAATTGAGTATTAATTGGGCATCGGATAATCAAGTTTCAACAGAGGAAAAGGCTTCCTGTGTGACTTTTTGCAGTTTGGGAAGGGACTGGGATGAGCAGATGATGGTTGAGTCATCTGCGTATTTTGTGAGTGTGCCATGTGTCATGAATCAGCCTTCTGCCTTGCTTAGATTCCTAAACACCAGTAGCCTCTAAAGAAACATTGGAAGGATGATAATGTGGGAGCCTACTAAAGAAACTGATTCCAAACTGAGTCAGCCAGAGTTTTGTCATGCCACTCAACAGGAGATTTCCTGAAGGCATATTAAGACTTGGAGGATGATCTGCTTGACTACCAAAAAAAAAAAAAAAAATTAGATAAGAAATGTTGGCAATGGCTGCAGCTTTACCTGAAACAGTGCCTTAAGTTTCATAATTGAATATTCAGTATAAAAGACTGGTAAGGTCACAAATGGCTGTCAGTGTGTATTTTAAAAGTATATCTAGAACCTCATGCAAATAACATAAGAAAATAATTAAACATCTTGACTGTAGATAAATTTAAAGGGACAATCCCTGATAACATAAAAAGGGTGTTACAAAGTGACCCTGAGTCATCCAAACAGCTGTTTAATTGCAGTAGAACATCTGTTAAGTGAAAATCCACATTCTAAGTCAGACTTGCATGCACACAGAGCTACTAATTAGCTTTCACCTAAGTATGTTTCATTATCTACAGACAAGGAAAATCATTGTCTTCTAATTTGATTTGTTCTAAGTGTTCTAGGAAAGGGCATATATATAACTTTACACAGTTCATAGATTTATAGGTCAAGACTAGGTTGTTGATCTAATGGACCATTAATAGCCTAGCCGTAATACCCCATACCGTTAAGTAACCCTTGACAAGACTAATTTAGACCTATTTTATACCCAATGCAAAAGGGCTTGAATAACTAGATCCAGGGTGTATTTATGATTGCACATCTATTTGTCCAGATTATACATAAAAAGGGTCAATGAACTTCTTTTCTTTATATACAAAGGAAGTCTTTTCCATAAAAGAGTGTTTTCTGGGATATATATTTAACAGCAATATTGTACCTGCACAAACTGTTAATGCTAGCAAATGATATGTTCCTAAAATCATGCTTATGGAATGTGATAGTGCTGACTTTTTGACTACTTGAAGTGTAGAATCTATATTTTTCACCATGTTGTCAGTAAACTTGATAAATGTAATACTGTGGTAGAGGGAAATGAAAGGCAATGACTGTTGCATCAGGATGTAAGGCAACACTAGTTAGAACACAATCCCCGGGATTCATGAACCTTGCGCCAGGCGCCAGCATAGCGTCGGCGTTATAACGCCAAATATGGCTGCTTAGCGATTCAGGTATGAATGAATTCCACGTGCACTACCGGCGTGCGCCGGACGGTCCCCGCCCCCGGCGTAGGTATGCAAAACACACTGTGTGCGGTATTGCACCATGCAAATGAGGGCAATAGCGATCCACGGCGGCGCAGGCGAAGCGTAAGCACGGCAATGTAAACCAAAAACGGTTTACATTTACCCAAACATACCGGAGGAGTAACGGAAGGCTGTCAAAGTCAGGTATCATATAGGTGCAATATGCCAATGTGGAAAGGCACCGAGAATGTCCAAAGAAAATATGCAAAAATGTAAAAATGACATAAATGGCACGACGTAGAAAGAACAGCAGACCCCGGATGTGTGCACAGAAGTTGTAAAGCAATAAAATAATATGATAATGTCCGAAAAGAGCATTAGAACACAAATCAGCTGCACAGCCACCACACACCATAGTATGTATGTAAAGCTGCAACCCCAGCGCAATGGTTGTCAAGGAGTGGAGGCGGTGTCCGCCGTAACCAGGTATTAGTAGTCAATTCCATGCAAATGAGGCAGATAATAGTGAATCGCAACACCCCCGGGGGCGTAAGGATGGAGCAAACGGCGGAGCGGGACTACACCGAGGAGTGGCCTACACCAGATACATGTCAACCACACAGGGTGTGCCACTGTAGGAGGAAGGATATTGGAGGACAGCAAACCTGGGCTGTACAATGCATATTACAGCATCATGACTGGCGTGTTAGGAAATAGATGCGCTGACAGTACCGAATGCGCGTACAAATGCATGTGCACGAGGACGACTACGTTCCCGAAACCAGTCATGTGACGGCCTCACCGGCAACAACCAGGGATATAGGAAGGTAATGCTGAGAATACGAGGAAATGCGGAAGCAGTGTAAATGTATCCGTAACGAGCAATTAACACCAATCAATGCAGGAAGGGCAAACGCCGGCAGCTGATAAGTCTGCATGCAGACTCCTGCAGAACGGGAAAGGGGAGGCATATGAGAGCAAAGATAATAGGGGATGTAGTAGAAATGCAAAGAGCAAAGAACCGAAATAGCACAGCCAAGTACAGATGTAGCATAACTGCGGCTGCAGATAAAATGCATCATATGCCATGTGCGTGCAGGATGCAGTAATGTAAGATGCCAGGCGAAGGCAATGCAGGCAACTGTAATGTTACACTACAGGCAGTACCGTTGCAGCTGCAAGCGTAAAACCACGGAAATAATCCATGGATACGGCCGCACAGACACACCCAATGACATCACCAGGTATACAGCACAACAGTACTAAATGGGAATGCGCACAACACACAGCGATTTCCCAAACGCCGCACCGTACGGTGTAAACAGACGGGGAACTTTTAACATGTATATGCTGGGTGCCGCCGTGGCCGTGATGCATAGGTATGTGGCAGAGACAGACGGAGTTGCGGAGGGTGGTGCCGACAACTACCGTAGGCCTCACAGGAGAAGGAGAGTGTTCAGACCAAGGGTGACCTACCAGGGGCTGCGAGACCTGGAGATAGTAGAGCACTACAGGGTGGACAGGGACACGTTACAGCAAATAGTGGAGCTGAGCCGGCGGGGCCTGAGAACAAGAGACAACAGAGGGGAGCCCATCACAGTGGACACAAAGGTATGTGTGAGCTTGCGAATACTGGCTACAGGTACCTTTCAAAGGCCCACCGGGGACATAATGGGCATCTCACAGGCATCAGCATCCAGGGTACTACACCAGTTCCTGGATGCCATGTTACCACATGCCCATGAGCACATAAAGTTCCCCACATCTCAGGAGGAGTTGGCTAGCAATATGCGCCGCTTCCACCGTGTGGCACAATACACGGAGGTCCTGGGTGCGATAGACTGTACGCACATAGAAATCAAGTCACCACCTGGGGAGCAGGGTAGACGCTACATAAACCGCAAGGGATACCCTTCCATCAATTGCCAGGTCGTGTGCAATGCGCAGGGCATTATCATGGATGTGTGTGCTGGCAGCCCTGGAAGCTACCACGACTCCCATATCTGGCATGCCTCACAGCTGTATCAGGTATTCGCCAGTGGGGACATCACACAAGGTCACCTTGTCGGGGATGCTGGCTACGACTGGAGCCGTGGTTGATGACACCCATCAGAAATGCACACACACACATGCAAGAACGCCATAATGAGGCACACGCACAAACGAGAATAATCATAGAGCGTGTGTTCGATGTTGAAATCACGGTTCCGTGCTTGGATACATCCGTGGAGCCTTGCAGTACTCTCCAGGCACAAGTGCCCACATATTCATAGTATGTTGTATGCTACACAATATGATTCTGCGGAAACAGCTGCTGCAGGGACATAATGCCGAGGGCCACCAAGCCCGCCACAACTGCCAGGGCAAGCACAGGCACAGGGCGCGCCGCCACGGACACACTGAGCCAGCCCCAGTAGGTAGACAGAGGCGCACCCAATATGCCTACGCCCTGGCAAAGAGGGAACGTATAGCACATACTTTGACAGTGTAGGCCCCATGGACTGACACCTCCTGACCTGCACACACAGTAAAATGGACGCCACACAAACATGTCCGCCCGTAATGTGTACCGTATGTGCGGACGTATGTGTGACTCCAACAAAGGCACCGGTCAAACACTGCACACCCAATAGTCAGCAGAGCATGGAACGCCAACACCTCAACGCACGCCGGTTCAACAGCACACGGCGTAGCCATATGCTGCCACTATCGGCGCAAGTCGACCACACATGTACGCATTTGCATACACAGATACCGAAATACATATCAGTACACATGTAGAAACATATGTACGCATACACAGATAGAAAGGACAACAGGGTAATATGGAACCCAGGGATGCAAGGTCACAGATAAGTAAGACGCGAAATCACCGCATATTAAACATAGTGACCGACAACCCGATCATCCTGGAGGGTGGGCAGGGCAGGTAACGCCAGCCATGGAAATGTTAACCTGCAGCAATACATATCCGCGTGTCGGGATGGTCACCGGTCCACGGTACAGTAACGGGATATGTGTAGGGTCACCACCTGTCCCACATTGTGAGGGACAGTCCACCTTTGGGCAGTTGTGTCCTGCAAAAACAATGACAAAATGGCAAATGTCCTGAGATTGTAGGACAAAACCATTTCCCATAATTACGTTATCAGTTGCAGAAAACAGTTATTTTGTAGAAGAAACATCTAAATATGATAATAAACAGAATAAGCAACTGTAATGCTACAGCTTTGTATTCCGTCAAAAGTGAATCGCTGTCCTCTGTACTGGCCGTGGGTATGTGTTGGCATGCAAAACCTGACGTACGTACTAAAAATGTCCCACCTTGGCCATTTGAAAAGGTGGCAACCCTACATATGTGCGTGTCATATCCATAGGACATGAGTGCGGAGATACACGCCGCCACCGGCGATGCGGCCAACGTAGGTATTGTGTCCAACCGTCGGTGCGAAGCGGAAAGCATACCAGTGAAGTGTACGACATTATGAGGAACGTACCTCATCTGGGGTGTAAAACAGTGCATGTTCCTCGCAGTTCCACATTGAAAATGTCTCTCAAACAACCATTGTTAGGAATGTATATAAATGACATCCTGGTAAATACAATGTACTCATAGTAAGTTAGTAAAGGTTCTTCACTGTAAGTAAATCATCATATCATAATCAACCTATGACCTACTTAGCTGAAGTTGTCACTATGCCATTACTATGTGTTCCACATTATGCCCATGTGTTTCACATTACTACTGTGTGTGTTCCCCACTCCGGCAATAGAAGGTTGACAGCCATGGCGGCAATATGTGTATGTGTGAGGTGAGGTTGTCGTGTGTTCCGCTGTGTGTGTGTAATGTGTGTGCCAGTGTAAACTGTGTATGAAGGTGACATGTCACAGCCGGAGTGTAATAATAGGCGAGGCATACAGTACAGGAACCATAGGCGATGTACAGCAGTACCCACAAAGTAGTACCGACATCTCCTCAGTGGCTATGCACGTGGCGACGTAAAATGATGCAAAGCGAAATGTCCCAAAGTGTACCACAGGGCCATAGCAAACAGGAGATGCAAAGGACGATGTACAAACCACGACCGTAGGTATGGCGGCCATAACGCACACTCCACACGGTCCGTCGGCAACGTTACACAGCATCAGGCATGTACGGCGAAAATACGAATGTGCCATCCGGCACCGATCGTGAACAGTCACGGTCCGGTAAATACCGCGGTGTGTTCCACGACCGTGACGTAAGCAAGCGGCACACGAATAGGAGGCTACCGGTAGCATACAGTCCGCCCCAAGTATAGGACCACAATCACCGTAACTATCAGCGACAAAATGCCAATGGATGGTAGGCACGGACGAACATCCGCAGATATATAACCGATGTGAAGGAGGAATACGTGCAGGAAGCACACATGCAGGCGATACCGACAGCAGACGACATCAACAAAACAAATATTCCCAGAACAACACACAGGTAACCCGCAGCTCCCTAAGCACGGATGGAGCACACACACAAGCATATCTGGTATGTATAAATGCAAGACTCACACACCGTCCCCGTCACCCACATCCGCAGATATACCCCATTGCACATATCAAAGGGATAACAGCTAAAACAGTAGCAAACACATACAGGCAGTGAATGACAGCGGCATACCCACAACAAGCTCCTGGGAAACACTAGCAGCGGCTCATGCATCCATGCATTCGCTATGTACAGGAAAATAACAGCCAGGTAACACATTTGAATGCACAACGCCATCGACAGACGCCGCCAGGACACGGGGACCCACATGTCGAACACAATACCATACCCAACACACACAATCCACGGCTAACACCACAGCGAAATGTACCCGACAACACACATAGCGGATGCAGTCACACAAACATGATACAATACATACCATCCTCACGAAGGTATTGCAAATAACCAACGGCCACACGAGGAAAGAACCATGGCCTAGTGCCGACGCGTAACGAACGAAAGGAAGGGGGATCACCGCTGATATGCGCATAAGTACACACCGAGGAACAGCTATTGGCTTGATTAACCCACATGCATCAGGCGACGACGAATATAAGGAAGACCTCCTGGATATTCAAACCGTATGTTCATACCGAACTAATCCAAACAGAGAAAGAGAAACAAGAGAAACAAGGGAATAGAGACGAACTCAGAACAAAAGGCCGGAAAGGTATGTCGAACCCACGACATGTACTGGTGTGTAACGCACGATACGTATGATGAATCTGTACAGTATGTGAACGGTGTGTGTAGGTAAAGATACCTGTCCATCAGGCAGAGAGAGGCGAAGGTTGGATATGTAATGCTAAAACGCGCAGCATACCAACAACTGTGGACAACGTGTGCACAGCAGTGGGACAACATGTAAACACCCGCGATAACCCCAGGGCCGGCTTGCCACCCTTTCAAAAGGCCAAAGTGGGAAATCGGGACACACTTCAGTTGTTACAGGTGGACACATACCCATGGTCAGTACAAAGGTTAGAACTCTACTCTTTGCATAATGAAATGTGTAGTCTTGTAGCAGGTCAGTTGCTTATTGTGTGTCTTGTAACAGTTAGGAATGTACATACATAAACAAGTATGTTATGCAACTCCTACATAAGAATGGGATATAGTGATGTCCCACAATCTCAGGACATTTGCCATTTGTGATACATTTGTCAGGACACAACTGCCCAAGGAGGGACTGTCCCTTGCAAAGAGGCACAGGTGGTAACCCTACCCCAGGTCTGCCATAGGGGTTGCAAACACAGAACAATGCCACCACCCACACCGATGTTGGCAGTGGATATCCAACACTGAAGTGCCACAGCAGAGGATAGGACATGTATGTATAGTGTCACAGCACACATGTGCATGGGCATATACCGTCGATGTCATACGGAATGTGCGCACGACGCGGCACCTATCCCACGCAGTAGGGCGACTATGTCAATTATGTGTAATGCAAAGCTGGCATGATGGATATGTTCACAAATCATAGACAGTATCACAGGCATAGCATGCATGATGGAGCAATGGGCTAATGTTATATACATACACAAGATATGTATGGCCTGCACATATGGGACAATGTAGTAGCAGAATAGGTACCCAAAATGGAGGTAACAGCAAGTGACCATGTCCAAACGTTCCATAGCAGGTGCAATGTGTGCCACAATGATGTCCAGCAGGGCCGTGTGTAAACACATGTGCAATGTACACAGTACTGACACCCCCCCCCATGGTAGTGTCCACTGAACGGCAGAACTGGATGTCAACTGTCATGTCTATACAATACGTCCGCTGTGGTGGTACCATGGGTGTGTGTCACCCACCAGCAAGGCAGCTATCACACGACTAGTGACACAGTGTGCCCCTGTGGGATGTGCACAGGACCTATGTCCCACAGCATGGTGTGTGTCCAGTCTGTGGATGTCACACAGACGCCCGGGCTGAGCAATGTGGCATGTGTGCACACATGCAGGACTGCTACTCCCCCCCTGCCCACAGCAAACGCCATGTAGGAGTACTACATGCATCAGTACTGTGGAGAACATGGCCCATGGCAGAGTACATTACACCCTGTGTTCGTGGCATGCAGGTGAGCACAGATGTGTTACATGACTGTCATTTGCATATGTCAACTGTCTGAGCTGGGTAGACAGCACAGCATGACTATACTGAGACATGTAACGTTGTATCCATTGTGTAAGGTACACCACACATGTGTCATTGTAACACGGCCCGCGGGTACATGTGTGTATGGCACAGGTACAAGGGCACCCAAGGTATCAGCTAGACATACGGTCCAGAAATGTGTAGTCCTGCACATGTGTACCCACGCTATGGTGTAATATGGCAACCACAGCACCATGTGGGCCATGTGTGTACATCAACCATGTACAACGTGATATGCCTGTATACGGACAGTATCCATGTGATACACACCGCATGACTGTCAGTATGCAAATGTGATGTGTATGCACTATGTGTGATGTAACTGATGCAATGATATCTACATGATATATCTGCCACACTGACACCTGTATGGGTGTCAGCAACATGAGCAGGATGAGCTAGAATGCTGCCAGGTATGTAGAAGTGGTACATGTAGGCATGTACAGTACTGTGTGACAGCAGGTAGTGTACGTATGCAAATACTGAGCATGAGGGGCCACATGTCTGGGGAATGTGCAATGCCACACGTCCCTGAAATGTTGGAGTCAGCATGATATGCCTGCACCACTGTGTGAACTGTACAGAAGGCACATGGCGTAACATGCCGAAACATACGGTACAATGTGATGCAGGATGTGTACACTGTCAATAGCATAAAGTGGAATGGTGCTGAAGGGCAAAGAGCGGATCATGTCTGATGAACCACCCATGCAATAATATGACAGGTGGCCAGCATGGGATGTGGTGTGCTGTGGCGCACAGAAGCCCAACAAGGGTGCCAGGAAAGGCATGCAGGTAGTCATTGAGTGTGTGAAGCATGTATGTCAAGATGTGGCCCAGTGCCATACTGAATGGCCCAGTCATGGGTGTAGAGATGCAGCCCCATACGTGCAATGCAGTACCATCCATGTGTAGTGTGATAGATGTGGTAGTGTGGTGGTCAGGGTGCACAACGACATGAATGGGCTAGCAGTCACTGACGGTGCTGCTGCAGAGACATGTAACAGCCAGGTTGGCGGATACAACAACCACGGCGGTTGGAGGTGACATTGGGACTGTGTTCCCAGACATAACATGTGCATGACAGTACTATGTATGTGTCCACAGGGTTAATACAATGTCCAGCCAAGGATTGGAACCCTGTAGTGAGTGAGAGTGTGTATTGTTGGTAGGTACCCCATTGGCAGGCAGGATGCCAGCAACATCTGTGTCGTCAATGCCTGCATGACCGTGGTATGCTGCATTGAATGTGGATGTAGTCAAACAGCAGAGACATACCACCACACTGCGTGAGGGCCCACACTGCAATGTCTGGCAGTCATGTGTAGGTAGCTAGCTGTGGAGTATGTCATGCACCAGCAGGACACACCATGACTGTCAAGTGACACACAACACACAGGTGAACAAAACTACCGTGCAACAGCCTGCACATGTGCCCATACAGCACGTGTGCATGGAACAGGAATACCACTGTGGCGCCTGTGAAAGTGCCAGCACCACCATGTCTCAGTGTGGGATAGCATGGTCCCTACCAGTGTGTAAATGTAGCAGAAGTGCACTGTGATCACTGTTGGCATAGGCACATAGACTGTCCATCGGACGGGTGCCATGCCCTCAACTACCTCTGTCAGTGGATGTCAGTAATACCGGCTGTAGTGTGTATGTACCATGCATGCTGCTATGGTTGTGTGCTTAGGGTGTGGCTAGCAGGGATGGTAAGCATGGATGTTCAGCAAACAGAGGGGGGAGGTGTGTAGGCCTAGCATACAGACACATGGAGGTTTGGTGCATGCTGAGGGTATTGCAGGTATGGTATGTGTCGTGTAATGTGTCACCCAGCTATGCGAACTGCATGGCCAAGCATGTGTGGGTACGGGAGTCCATACTAGGGAAGGTCCTGTTGCCCGCAATACATAGCAGTAGCAACTGTCCCAGGTGCAATGTACAGCATGCCAACCCGACTGGCATGTAACCTGTGGTGTACAGTGTCTGCACTGTCGCGTGTCACAATGTGTGTACTGGCCACAAACATGGGTATCTGAACATGGACTACCTATGATGCAATGTGTCATGGGAAAATACAGTATGTGTGTAAATCACGGTGTGGTGTGGGAACCACCCACCTGTGTGTGTTGCAGTCCAGGTATGTGACTGGGAGGTATGATCTGTGTACAATCTGACTGGCAGGTGTGCCGTGTAGGGCATGGAGGCATGTCCCAGGCACCGTAGATAAATGACATGTGTGCTGTACTGTGTGTGCAGTGCTACTGTACAGCACAGTGGAGGGTGTAAGCATTGTCACACATCACTGCATGCTGTGCCCACCTGTGACAGCCCTGCCAGAGGCAGACATGTGACACCGCTGCACAGGCAGCATAGCATGAGAAGATGTACATGTGGGCTGCACACCTTAGCCAGATGTCCACACGACATGTGTGCCACGGTAGTGTGGTTCAACACGACTATCAGACTGGACAAACAGCACATGCCTGCATAACAACAGTATGACCATAGTCAACAGTCCCAGTGACAGAGTAGGCCAATGTAGACTATCCCTGCATGCAGACCAGTGGCTACTGGACACCTGGCTAGACACACACCTGGACGGTTAATTCACCATTGAGCCATCACATGTCCACGCCCATGTGGGCCGCATAATGTCATCACAGGGTGGTCACAATAGCAGGTGGCAAGGCAGACACGGTGTACCAGGTGATGTGTCATGTGTGCATATGTTGAGTAGCACAGCCGTTCACATGTCTGCAACATACTGGTGCATGATGTATGCTGTTACATGATGAATGGAACTGCACTGTCACCCACTACAGGGCCAGCTGGCACAGGTGTGGTGTGACTGGTGTAACCCATGTTTGCACAGGATACACACTGCTGTTGTAGGCAGCCATGCTGGTGGCCACCAGTGATATATGCAGTGGTCATACAAACATACCGTACACAGTGTTCAGGCAGGAATGTCAATTGTCGTGGACGATGTGCTGCTATGTGAATGTGGGTGTTTGTTGCGAATGTCACACATGCAGAAGACACCATCTGGTGCAGTCATGGTTGTCAACACCGGTACACACATCCACAGCAGTCAGAACCCAGTCCCGACAATGTGTGTCAGTCACCCTTGCACCGTGTGACATATGTGCACATGGCGGAACACCGCCCACTGTCATCTAAGCTGGCTACATGATGGCTGGAATGTGCTGTAGAAATGTACAATGCTGGTAGCCCAATGAAGTACCTGGAATCAGACACAGTACACTATGTCAGCCATGTAAACCATGCACAACAATGACTGCCCAACAGACACAAACAATGCATTGACACATGGAACATGTGCTCATGACAACCCCCACTGAGGTATGTTGCACATATAGATGTACAATTGTCATCTATGGCCATAGCATGGATGCAGACACACATACTCCACAGGTAGTACCATGTGATGTCGGTAGGCGGGCATGCTGGTGTACATGTCACAGTAGATGTACACAGACATGTCCTGCATAGCCGCCATGTAGGGTAGCTGTGGTATGTCACTACTGGACATGCCCATACAGAGTACCATGTCCCGCAGGAGATGTGTTAGGTGTGTACCACATGTGACATGCTGACAACAATCTGCGATGTGTATGGCTGCCCGTGTACCTGTGTGACAATGTCTGTGATGGGTGCAAAGGCACATAGTATCGTATTGTATGCACACAAGCCCCACATAGCTGCATAGCCCGAACATACAGTACAAGGAGTGTGTGGGATGATAGCAACCCACAGGTGGAGATGGGTATGGACGGCGCCCCACAACCACATGTGTGTGTACGGTGTTCACGTCCACGACACATGAGCATCTGAGAGGCTAGCGACACAGTTGTACAGGGTCGCATGTACATATGTTCCGCAACATCCCTGTATGTCCCACCACTGGCCTGTGGACCGATGGACAACAAGCAAATGTGCAGGTATGAGATGTGCACAGCACATCACAGATGCCTACCGTAGAACAGGCCTACCATGTAGACATGTGCACAGTAGGTCTGCGCCACCTGCAGTCAAACACGTTAGGTGCCAAACCACACCAATAGTCCGGCCAATGACACAGATGGGCGTGCATGCCTCTGTGTATGTATGTCTGTGAATGGCTCCGCATAGCAATATAGCCGTGTCACCATTGTGAACAACAATATGAATGGGTCATGTGTGAGGGTGCATCATATGTGTATGGTCAGATCGACGATACCATCAGTGGGCCTGCTATGTGAACATCCATGTCCCCATACACGGATACCTCTGCTGAGGCCAACACCACATTCACACAGGGAGGGATGGCGGTGTGTAGTGCAGCAGCAGACATGTGGGTGGCAGCGGGCAATGTATGTACACATATGTGTTACCCACATCAGTTCAGGCAGATATCCATGTGCATGGGATAGCGGTGTGTGTACACATACAGCACTGTGTCGATCAACATCCCAGCACATAGCACCTGCCAGGGCTACAGTGTATGCATGGATGTGTGATACCTGCATGCACCACACACACCCTCAACAAGCAGTGTACAGCATACCTTGCTGGAGGACAGTGTCCACACCATGGTGATAAACATGTGGAATGTCCATTTTCACACAGCTATGACAAAAGCAATGGACAGCCACCCTGCCAATACCGTCAGCCCCTGAGTGGGTCACACCCATTGCCATGTATGTGGCATACCCTGCCATATCATGCAGAGATGGCCAGCAAGGCTGCATGAGCTATCACGGTCCCACATGGTGCAATGGACAAAAGGCACTCTCACTATCAACCATACACAGTAGTAATGTGGTGGCGATGCACCCTGTCATGTTACAGGTGCTGTGTGATGCTCTGCACAATGTGTGCGTGTACACGCTATGCATGGCCTTTCCTGCCAATGTGTCATGGTTACACATTGCTCCATGTGTATCACATACGTAACACAGGTGAGCTGGGGCAAGTTGTCCAGCACCAGTACAGTGCTGTGTGGAAGTACATGGCACAACACATGCATGTGCAGGTGTCCATGTGTATGTGTACAGTGCCGCTGCTGACGTTCACAATGGACACAGACATGATGTGTACTGACATATACACAGTGTACAGGTGAACAGTAGCACAGACGTCACATGGGGACATATGCCAACTGATATGGACATAGGTGCAGCCAGGTACACATGTCCATGGCAGGCTAACATCTACATGGTGCGTGCACAGTGTGATGGGGTGGCACACAGATATGATGTGACACCCAGTGCTCAATGGTGTGAAGCCACAACATCGGCTGTGTCACCGCCATGATGCCCTTCACAGATCACTGTGCAGATGTCCTATCTGTCATACCAATGCATTTTCAACAGTATGCCAGCACAGCAGTGTGAATGTGACCTGCCACCATCATTATGTCTTCCAGATAATGCCACGTTCCCGGCTTCCACCATTTAGCCGACAGGAGGAGGAGGTCATCATACCATACCTCCAGAGTAACTACAACGCCTGTTTAGCCATGTGCCACAGCAGGCACAAGAACGGCAGGAGATGTGGGATGAGTTGTGCAGGAGGGTGAACAGCGCGGCGGAACCAACCGCAGCTACCAACAACCGCAGGCACTGCACAGACCTGATCCGCATGCAAGACAGCGTGCGCTGCAATCGCCAGGCAACAACGTGGGACAGGTGGTGGGCCACCAACACAGCCCCCACTCACAGTTACGGAGGAGCTCCTGGCTAGTCTGGGGACACCCACGGAACAACACGCAGAAACACCTGCGTCCATCGTGGAGGTGGGTGTCTCCCGAGCTATGAGCCTGGAGCTGCATGGTAAGTCAGTGTTGCATGTTTGTATGATAGGCGACGGGTGTGGGTGTCATAGTACAACACATGATATAGCAATACATGCCAGGTATATGGCCACACAACATGCAAACCATTGTATGCTATGTTGTGTTAGCAGACATGTGCATAGCACATGCAACCACACACATGCATGATGTGTCATGCACAGTGCTGACCGTGGATATAGTAATGGCTAATGTGTATACCTTTGTGTAATGCCTTTACAGGTACGTCTGGCGAGTCGCAAGGCCAAGGGTCTGTTGCAGGTAAGTCTGTTGCCAGTCAAACGCATGTTCTGCTGTATTGATATTCCCCATGTGTCTAGGCATGACATGCTCACCTGTGTGTGCCCCGCCACGGTATACAGCTCGCACCACCCGACATACACACCACCCATGTACAGTAATGACACCACACAACCAATTGGTGTGTTACGTGCATTCAGCTATGCATACAATGGTGTATGTGTTACACAATGGCTGCATGTGTAGTATGCATTGGTATGCCAGTGCAGTATGGACACAGTACCACAGAGTGAGCTGTGATCTGGCCAGAGCACAGGTGTTACCAATGTGACCCATGCCCCTGCATCGGTGCACACGCCAGACATGGCGCATGCCATGTCCCATGCACGTGGATGTCTGGCTGCAGCATTGTCACACCATGATATGACCTATGCACAACATAGCAGATATACACACTGTCAGCATATCCAGAGAATGTGACACGCCACACTAGTATGGGTGTATGTCACATGGGCCACCACAGGGCCGTGTGCACAATGTCTACCACACACAATTGTCAATGAGTCAGACAGACAAGGCCATGGTTGATACCTACAGGCATGTTGCCACACAGCACATCCACAGTGGGTACTCACCATTGCACCCTGTACACACATAGTGGGTTCATCAATGTAGTGGACCCCTGGACATCTGATGTAGTACACCAGTGACATGACATTCCTCTCCACAGCTACTACAGGTGCCTCCAATGTCCACCATATATGTGCTGCTGAGCAGCTGAACTGGCTTACAGACATGGCAATGTAATGCGACCAGGTATCGCACAGACACATAGCTGTGTCCTGCTACTGTGCAGTAGCACAGAGCCCGCACCACACACCGCACAGCTATGCACACAGCTCACAGCCTTCGTACCTACACAGACATCACTGTTACACATACATTGTATCTGTACACTGTACACATCACACTGCACCATGACAGCCATCATGATGTGGTGCATGTGGTGGGACACCATCTTCACACGTCCACATGATACCGCACATGTTTGTGGTGTACATTACATACTGTTGCCAGCCATGTGTACTCCCAACCTGCCCGTGGCCACACGGTGTATCACGCTGATGCATGCAAACTACCATGAATGTGTGTACTGCATGCCTACTAAATGACACCTGCCTGTTGTACTGTCCCCACCAGGGCAGTGTACATCCTGCCACTAAGAATGTCTGGTCTGCATTCACTGGTCTGTGTTGTGTGAATGCTGCATGCCACCTGCATAATCACATGCATGCTGTGTGTGTGTGTGTGTGTGTGTGTGTGTGTGTGTGTGTGTGTGTGTGTGTGTGTGTGTGTGTGTGTGTGTGTGTGTGTGTGTGTGTGTGTGTGTGTGTGTCTGTATTGTAACCGATGGTATGTCTTTGTATTGACAGGTGCTGTAGGTGCGTTACCCTCCTGCGGTCAATCTGATGCTAGTGTCCCCACAGATACTAGTGGTGATGAGCATGTGCATGAGGCACAGGCAGGGTCGCCACAGGCAGAGACTGTGCCACTGGAGAACATCACACATACGTCCCTTTCATCCCTGCACACAGTTCAGATGCCGACACATACCCCAACACCGCTGGCCATAGATGACGGTCAGTCAGCGTCTGTTGTCCCCGAGCAGGAATGTGTGGTGGCTGCAGAAGGTGTAGGGACACACGATGTTGCCAGTGTAAGGACTGGTGCAGTGCCACGCAGGCATGTGGCAGGTGCTGCCCGTAGGAGGAGCACCGCTAGACATACACCTGCCGCCCAGGTGCAGCAGCTGGTATAACCAGACGCATGTTCCAGACTGTAATGGCGGCGCAGGCACGTGCCGAACGGCAGAACCAGGAGGGGCAGAGGCTGCAGAGGTCTGCAATCCGCACTAAATGACAGCATCCAGGCATTGGCGAATGCACAACAGCATCTTGCCGATGTTCTGGATAGGAGATTGGGCGATATGGCTGGTCTCATCGACCGAGGCTTGGCCATCCTTGAGCGCAGCACTCCGGCAGGAACACCAGGTAGGGGTGAGGCATAGGGCACGTGGGCGTGTGCCAGCAACACCACCTGCTGCAGGTCAGCGCAGCGTGCCACCTCCCATGCCCACACAGACAGTGATGGTAGCAGTAGCACTGCAGCTGCTACCACACCATCCACACCTGGACAGAGCAGGCCACGTGGACGTGGCCCTGGACGGCCCCGTCAGGCACGCTTCCAGCGGACATGTGACATCGGAGAGTGGACAGTCTGTACCTCCACCCGGTCGCCTGCGGCGACCCCAGGCAGGCGCTGGTCACTGGCCGCCGCAGACACAGTGAGCCGTAACACCTGCACTGTACAGTCAGGGGCTGCCAAGCATACCCCGCGGTAGGCATCACAGATGACTGAACTGTGTACACACACACCCACACACAGCAGACACAACTGTAGGGCTCCACCACACCCACATGCAATCTACATAGTCATGCCCACTCAATGCACTGGCCCTTACACACACACATGATGTCATCCATTGGTACAGCCCATGCCTGTGGCACACATATCACCCTGTGCAAATGATTAAGTCTCTGCCGCATAACTGTGAGCCACACCATCAATGCACGGTTAAGCTGACATATTATGATGCACAGGGTGGACACGATAGTGAGAGGTGTATGTGATACCTGTGTCCGCATAGTACGTGCTGTGTATGTTGTGGTGTGTGTGTATGGCTGGTGACAGGTGTGTATGTGATGTGTGTTCTGCACGGACATCATGCAGCAGACATACCATGCAGGACAGGTGCACCATTCATTGATATGTGTACACAGTATGTGTGGTGGTTACATGTGTAGCACCATGTCGGTGCAGTTAACCCGTATGATACTGATGGTGTACTTGCACGTGCCTACTGGGAGCACTGTAATTAGTTCCCCACGCGTAGTGGTGTACCCACAGGCATGTCTGGCAAAATCAGCATAGCACAGTTACCCACATCTGGCATGGACCCCTACATAGGTACATAGGCACACATGAACGTGACAGGATATGTGCCCTACGACATGTGTGGACCTAGCATTACTGTGTGTGGCATCTAACACCCTTCAGGATGGTGATGCCATATCCATCAGTCCCCAGTCCCTGGTCTAGCAGTGACACACAGAGGTTGACTGGCGCATAACTATAGTCACACATCCACACGTCAGTAGCAGTCCTGGACAAAGGCAGTCAGGGCCTTTCCTTCACATGGCCTGGCACTCCTCCCCGTGTTGTAGTGTGTGTCTGGCTGTTACCCTGTTCCCCCAGCACATCCCACTCATCTTTGGGTTGAGGTGTC
Organism: Protopterus annectens; assembly: GCF_019279795.1. Taxonomy (NCBI): domain Eukaryota; kingdom Metazoa; phylum Chordata; order Ceratodontiformes; family Protopteridae; genus Protopterus; species Protopterus annectens. The sequence continues at coordinate 838,512,401 of NC_056727.1, read as the reverse complement.
TGACAGTCGCCTGTGCCCGTGTTCGAATGGGGACTGGGAGGTGGAATGTGCCCATGTCACCCAGGTCAGACATGGCCGTATGTCGGGCACAGCTCACCACGGAGCAGCAGTGCTGTGCAGATCCACAGCCAGTGTCCCTTGGCCGTGCACCTTGTGACACATGTCCCAGCAGCGCCACCCCCCCCTTGTGGAACGTTTGCGGTCCTTCCGAGTGCTGCAGGCGTCAGGTTAGCTACAGGCCACATGTGCCATTGTACGCAGTCATTGCACTGGTGTGTGATGTGTACAGGGGTACAATGAACACCCTGATGTGGTTGCCATTCCATCCAGACCAGGAGGCCACAATGGAATGTCTTCACACCCACATTGCCATTGTGTGTGTTGACAGAGGTTGCCAACAGGTGTGGTAGCCATTACCCTGAACATGTCCACCATCTTCAATGGCGCATCACCTACATGTGACATTGGGACGAACATGTTCTTCACACTGGGTAGGGCTGCACCTTCTCTGGCATTTGTTAGCAGGCCATGGCTCTGGCACCAGTCAGCCATGTCTATGACGCCCTAGGTGGATGTACGTGTAACATGGTGTGCTGGGTATGTCGGCCGGTGCGTAGTCATCTGCATACCTTGTCTGCTACAATCCCCCTATGATTGCATGCACACTCGAAGGTCGGATGCCATCTGGCAGGGTGCACAGGAGTGAGCCCTGTGGCCCTCCACTGGGTCCAGATATGAGTGTGACAAAGCACCTTCAGCACCAACCCTGTGTGGTGTGACCTCCAACCTGTGTGAGAAGCATCGGGTGACATATGTCCCCACATGTATGCTGGCGAGCCTTTACATGGGTCCCATGTGTAGTGTGCTCTGAACGCCCGCACCAGGTCATGGTACTGTGTGCAAACCCACATATCCCCATCAATGGCCTTGGTGAACACTCCAGACTGGACGAGCAGGTTCGGGAGGCAGGATCCGCCTTGACTATGTAGTTGTGGGTATGTTCCGCATTGGCTGTACACCGCTATCTGTAACCATGACCACCTGTATGGACCTCCACACAGCTTTGCAGACAACACTTGTCAAGCGATAGGGTGTGGCTGTTGACAGTCCATAGGAGCACTACCCTGGCATAGTGGGACCACAGATGCCATATGGCATCCATTGGGGACATAGCCCATAGTAAGGCTAACATGACACAGTGGCCGCATGTGTGGGCCGAGGGCCTCAAAGAGGATGGGTAGCACACAGCCAGGGAAACCATCGGTGCCCATTGCTGACGTGTCAAACGCCATAGAGATATGGGATCACCCCAGGCCATATGACATGTTTTTGAGGATACACTCTGGTGGGATGGATATGTTCCCTGTTGGGGGGGGATGTATGCATGGAACATGTCCTGTGGTATGCAGACAATGTCTGTGGGTGCAGTGACTGTTGTACCATTCTGGACCATTTCCAGGCAGGTCTGTGTGCCCCAACCATGTCCTTACCACAGTTAGGAAGGCCCTGTGGTTGTCTCATGTGCCCTCTGCAGTACCACTCCCACGAGCGGACCTGGATGTTGGTATGTGGGGCCGATGGTGACGCGGTATGAATGGGTGATGGTTTCCTGGTACTGTCATTGCCCTGCCATGTAGTAGCTCCAACTGTTGATGTACAGGTAGTCAGTGGCTGCGGTCCACCACACCATGTGCCTACCTGTGGTGGACAAGGTCCTGATGTCATCATGTTTGCCTGTTGCAGACATGCATGTGGGTGGTCGGGCAAGGCATTCGTAGGCGCTTCCCGTCTGGCCTCTGTTCAACATTGGCATGGAGGACATGTAGGGTACCACACCGTCATATGATGTGTGGTTTTCTGTGGAGAGGTCATCACTGAGGTCCCCATGCTGGTGTTGGTTACAGTGAGTGGATGACCAGTGGATCCACTATACGGTCTTGCATCACCATTGAGGGCTGTACATCCTGTGTGGGGCCTATCCTCACCATGCGTGATGGGCAGAACTGTCAGACATCCCCTGGTATGTATGGTGCATGGCTGTTTAACAGTGGCCAGGTGTGTGAACACCTGGGACTGCTGGCGATTGTGTTGCGCCATGGGTAATGTTCCCAGGCTATGTATGGGTGGTTCATGTCACACAAACGGTGCTGTTGTGAGAGCATGCCCACTCACCAGTGTCCTCAGGACATCTGTGAAGGTATCCTGTGTTTGTGAGGGTTGTCTGTAGCATGCAACAAACTGTAGGCCAGTCCTACACATGGTTAATTGCACCTACATATTCCCCGCAGCAACAACAACGCCTGTGGCATGACCGGTTACTGTTGTGTGGCCGACACACAGGATGGTCCGTGATTCCGCCACCCATGCCGCCGCACCATGTGTATGCATGTCTGATCTGTGCCGACTTAAGTGTCTGAGCATGCCCAGTAGGCAGCTGTGTAGATAGACACACAGCACAGTGCACACCGCAGCCGCCTGCAGTAATACCCCGGTGCATGCCTCTATCCCTCACGCAAGGGCCACGTCTGTGGCTTGGCCACGTTTCTCTTGTCTGGCTGGACACACACGACGCTCCACATTACGCCACCCATGCCGTAGCAACATGTGTATGCATGTCTGCCCTGTGCCGAGTCTAAGTGTCTGAGCATGCCCAGTATGCAGTGATGTACTGATCAGTAGTTACTTGTTATTCTCGACTGCAGCACTAACGCAGTTACTGTACGGCGACCTTGGGATGGTAACAGACTGCGTGACCGCCCACTCTGTCCGAACACCCGAGCGGGAGCATTGCCTTCGCAAATGATACCACTCACGAGGGGTATGCCTCCTGACAGCGCCTGCTCAGTAAACTCGGTAGCTGCTCTGTAAATGCTTCATACTGTAGTGTGTTCATGTAGATAGGCGAGGTTCGTCCCCCGTCCTTTCCGTGTGTGTGTGTGTGTGTGTGTGTGTGTGTGTGTGTGTGTGTGTGTGTGTGTGTGTGTGTGTGTCTGTGTGTGTTTCCATCTGCCTCTGCGACTGATTATGCTTTTAGACGCTCCGCAACACATGCCTTGGCTATTGCCAACTATTGTCTTGGCGGTTGACGCCAGCAGCCTACAAGTATGCCTGTGACAGCGCTCTGTTTAGCAAACTCGTAGCGCGCTCTGTAAATGCTTCATACAGTAGTGTGTTCATGTAGATAGTCGTAGGTTCGCCCCCGCCCCTTCCGCAGCGTGGTGTGTTTGTTTCCAGCTGCCTCTGCGACTGATTATGCTTTTAGACGCTCCGCAACACATGCCTTGGCTATTGCCAACTATTGTCTTGCGGCTGACGTCAGCAGCCTACAAGTATGCCTGTGACAGCGCCTCTGTTTAGCAAACTCGTAGCTGCTCTGTAAATGCTTCATACAGTAGTGTGTTCATGTAGATAGTCGAGGTTCGCCCCCGCCCTTCCGTGCGTGCGTGTGTGTGTGTTTCCAGCTGCCTCTGCGACTGATTATGCTTTTAGACGCCCGCAACACATGCCTTGGCTATTGCCAACTATTGTCTTGGCGGCTGACGCCAGCAGCCTACAAGTATGCCTGTGACAGCGCCTGTTTAGCAAACTCGGTAGCTGCTCTGTAAATGCTTCATACAGTAGTGTGTTCATGTAGATAGTCGAGGTTCGCCCCCGCCCCTTCCGTGTGTGTGTGTGTGTTTCCAGCTGCCTCTGCGACTGATTATGCTTTTAGACGCCCGCAACACATGCCTTGGCTATTGCCAACTATTGTCTTGCGGTTGACGCCAGCAGCCTACAAGTATGCCTGTGACAGCGCTCTGTTTAGCAAACTCGGTAGCGCTCTGTAAATGCTTCATACAGTAGTGTGTTCATGTAGATAGTCGTAGGTTCGCCCCCGTCCCTTCCGTGTGCGTGTGTGTGTGTTTCCAGCTGCCTCTGCGACTGATTATGCTTTTAGACGCCCGCAACACATGCCTTGGCTATTGCCAACTATTGTCTTGCGGTTGACGCCAGCAGCCTACAAGTATGCCTGTGACAGCGCCTGTTTAGCAAACTCGTAGCTGCTCTGTAAATGCTTCATACAGTAGTGTGTTCATGTAGATAGTCGTAGGTTCGTCCCCCGTCCCTTCCGTGTGTGTGTGTTTGTTTCCAGCTGCCTCTGCGACTGATTATGCTTTTAGACGCTCCGCAACACATGCCTTGGCTATTGCCAACTATTGTCTTGGCGGCTGACGCCAGCAGCCTACAAGTATGCCTGTGACAGCTCTGTTTAGCAAACTCGGTAGCTGCTCTGTAAATGCTTCATACAGTAGTGTGTTCATGTAGATAGTCGAGGTTCGCCCCGCCCCTTCCGTGCGTGTGTGTGTTTGTTTCCAGCTGCCTCTGCGACTGATTATGCTTTTAGACGCCCGCAACACATGCCTTGGCTATTGCCAACTATTGTCTTGGCGGCTGACGCCAGCAGCCTACAAGTATGCCTGTGACAGCGCTCTGTTTAGCAAACTCGGTAGCGCTCTGTAAATGCTTCATACAGTAGTGTGTTCATGTAGATAGTCGAGGTTCGCCCCCGCCCCTTCCGTGCGTGTGTGTGTGTGTGTTTCCAGCTGCCTCTGCGACTGATTATGCTTTTAGACGCCCGCAACACATGCCTTGGCTATTGCCAACTATTGTCTTGGCGGTTGACGCCAGCAGCCTACAAGTATGCCTGTGACAGCGCTCTGTTTAGCAAACTCGTAGCTGCTCTGTAAATGCTTCATACAGTAGTGTGTTCATGTAGATAGTCGAGGTTCGCCCCCGCCCTTCCGTGTGCGTGTGTGTGTGTGTTTCCAGCTGCGTCTGCGACTGATTATGCTTTTAGACGCCCGCAACACATGCCTTGGCTATTGCCAACTATTGTCTTGCGGTTGACGCCAGCAGCCTACAAGTATGCCTGTGACAGCGCTCTGTTTAGCAAACTCGTAGCGCTCTGTAAATGCTTCATACAGTAGTGTGTTCATGTAGATAGTCGAGGTTCGCCCCCGCCCCTTCCGTAAAGTGTGTGTGTGTGTTTCCAGCTGCCTCTGCGACTGATTATGCTTTTAGACGCCCGCAACACATGCCTTGGCTATTGCCAACTATTGTCTTGCGGCTGACGTCAGCAGCCTACAAGTATGCCTGTGACAGCGCCTGTTTAGCAAACTCGGTAGCTGCTCTGTAAATGCTTCATACAGTAGTGTGTTCATGTAGATAGTCGTAGGTTCGTCCCCCGCCCCTTCCGTGTGCGTGTGTGTGTGTGTTTCCAGCTGCCTCTGCGACTGATTATGCTTTTAGACGCCCGCAACACATGCCTTGGCTATTGCCAACTGTTGTCTGGCGGGTGACGTCAGCAGCCTACAAGTATGCGTGTGACAGCGCGCTGTTTAGCCAACTCGGTAGCTGCTCTGTAAATGCTTCATACAGTAGTGTGTTCATGTAGATAGTCGAGGTTCGTCCCTCGTCCCTTCCGTGTGTGTGTGTGTTTCCAGCTGCCTCTGCGACTGATTATGCTTTTAGACACTCTGCAACACATGCCTTGGCTATTGCCAACTATTGTCTTGGCGGGTGACGCCAGCAGCCTACATGTATGCCTCGACAGCCACGCCAGTTAACTCGGTAGCGTTGTGTAATTGATTCATACTGTACTGAGTTCATGTAAATAGGCGAGGTTCATCTCCGCCCCTTCCGTGTGTGTGTGTGTCCGCTGCTTTCACCATACATCTGAATAAGCAAATTGTTACAGTGTTCACGATCAACAGTGTGATATTTAAAATCATGTTAGGACTCACATTGTTGTTTGTGAACATTCAGAGACATAGCATATGTCCTGCACACGTTGTGGAAACAACGAAAACGCTGCATGTTTTCATGAAGTGTTCAAATGTTACGAAGACTTGGGTTGTGTCGTACTACGGTGACTATTCTTACTGCATGTATGCGGTTAGATTGTGTTGTATAGTACAATATCATGTAATACGGTGTTCATAGTATGCTTTCTGTGATGGTGACATGTGTGTGTTTCGTTAGCAGTATCGCCTCTGCTTTCTATGCTGTGGCTACATCCCCATTGCTCGCATAGAAAGTGACAAATGGAAGTGTAAGGGTGGACATTTAAAGCCTGGATACTTCCATGTTATGTGTAAGTCTCACGGGGCCAACGGGTGATAGCGCATACATGTCTATGAAGTACCTTTGGATACCATATGCACCTGTCGTGGACGAAATGTTTATGTTGACTGTTCCATCTACCTATGTGTGACATTGTTTGGGGCCATAGGGTGCCAGCAAGTCTTCCCTGTTCATTGGGTGTTTGCCATGTTGTATTGACATCAATCCTATTAATTCACCGAAGGATGTCTTTCTTTGGTGTCAACGCCATAGTTTGACCTTCCTATGTCATTCCCAGCAGACGGAGATTGTGCCATTGGTATCTTTACACAGGTGACCCATCTGTTCCACTGTATGGAAGCGCAGATCCCCATACATGTGCTGGCACATGGTGTGTTGTGTACGCCGGTATCTGCCCAGCGTCTTTCTTTGAATGGGGTGTGTACTGTACATCGTATCTGTATTCCCTGGGTTATGCCTTGCAACAGCTGTGGATTCCCCAGGTTGGCAGCTATGGGTGCCATCTTGGCCGCACGCTTGTCCATCCATGGAACCGCCTACTGACACTAGTATCGGGCTGTCAACATTTCACAGCTGCATTCTCCATTTCCGTGGATGATCGGTATTAGTATTGCGGAGTAACGATATGTTATGGCCACGCCCCGCACACGGGCGGACGGTGAATCATCTGCCAATCCACACCGACACCCATATATGCATACCCACGATCCCATGTCTGCAACCGCCGACAGTACCCCTTGCACACCCTTCTTGTGTGCAGAAATGGGATGGACGTACGTGTATGGATGCAGCAGCCTGGGGAGTCCTATTCATATGTCCTGCATTTCATGGACGGCTGTCATCACCCTTGAAGACACCTGTGGTGCACATATCTACCTGTGCCGTAGTAACGGCTGTCACCTCTTCCGTTCACACTATGTTGCTCACACTCACTTAAGGAGTTATATTTGGGTCCTGCAATGGACACCGATGTGCATATGTAAAGTTTAGCACATGTTGACTGTGTCCATTCGCCAGTGGGTTTGACTGCCAGATGTTCCCCATTCCCGGATGTCTGTCCGCCTACCCATATTATGTAGTGCTACGTAACCCGTGTCCTTCCACAATCTACCCATAGGGTGTTACTGTAGTCCTGCAGGTTGGCAACAGCTTTACATAATCCTCACAGGTACCATTGTGAACTATCCGCCACTGAATTGTCAGTATAACACAGCCGGTACATGTAGAACCTATGAATTCATGACAGTATGTCGGTTATGTGTGTGAACTCCATATTTTAGCGATAGTATGGCCTTCCTACTTCACGCTGTTTGTGTGCCATTAATATGTGTTCCGCAGGTCGCAGGTATGTTCCGCCGAAAGTGGAGGCGGGTGATCCCCACATACTGGATAGCACCTTCGCTGCTGTGTACGCTGGATTTCGCATGGCAGGATGGATGTCTACGGGATGTATGTACTGCTGTTACCATGTTTATGTCCTGTGTCATGCCCTACTACGGCTGTGTGATTCCACCAGGCTTGCTATTATGGGTGCCATCTTGTCCGCACGCTTGTCCATCCTTGGGAAATGTCTACTGCACTCTGATGTAAGGCTGAACATATTTCACACATACCTTTAGCACTACCCTGTGGGTGATTTGCATCCTTACTGGGGACTAAGGCACGCCCTGTACCCGCAGCCCTCCCACGGGCGGACAACGGATTATCAGCCAAACAACACCGAGACCCATTTTGCATACCCAGGATACCAGGGCTGCAACCCCCACGGCACGCATGACACATCCTTCATGTGTGCGGAACTGGGATATGGACGCATGTATGGACACGGCAGTCTGGGGACCTCTGTTCATATGTCCTGCATGTCATGGGCAGGTATCATCAACCTTAAACACGCTGGTGGTGCATATGTTCAGCGGTGCCGTAGTCACGGTATGTACCGGATTGGCTTTTTCTGGCGATACTGGCAAAACAGTCAGAATTTTTGGAGTCCTACAATGGACACCGATGTGCATTTGTAAAGTGTAGAACGTGTTTGACTGTCCCCATCTGGCCAGTGGTATTGACTGCCGCTGTATGTTCCCCAGTCGTGGATGTCTGCTTGACTACCCATCGTTTGTATGACATGGCCTATCTATATCCACGCGCTAGTATGCGTAAATACAGCAAACCTTGGCCCTGCCCATCTTCATAAACGACATTATGGAACATATATCGGCTGAAACAGACACTGTCAAATACGATAGACTCCACAGTGAAAGGATACTGAGCTGTCTCAACTACTAACATGGGGCACCGCCGAGTACGGATGTCATGACATAGCCGCCCCTAATTCACTTCCTTCAGGGTCGGTTTAAAGCGAATTAATCAATAAACCTGCTCATAGGTGGACAGTGCTCCAAGTCTTGATTATAACGTGACATATACATATCAGTGTTGCATGCCTTACTTCATGGAAACAATAATACGGCAACAATGTGTTAATATATCTACAATATTGGTAAATACAATCAGTATCCGGACACATAGTTGATAATTGGTGAGAGTGCACCTTAGGATGTAGTGTGTTGATCAGGTTATTGTATATCGATGTGTATATTAGTAGCATTACGATAACAAAGCATGGAATCAATAGGTACTATTTAAGCATATATTTCACAATTATGAATGTAAACGTGTGGAGGAGACATCCGTAACCTTCCCTGGTTCCACTGGATCACACACGCACACGCACACCGCATGTCCGGATTGTGTGTTACGCGCACGCCGCATTACGCATATCCGTATTCCGCTTATATATGTTTACAGTGTCTGTGTGGTTACGTTTTATGCTACTTGTGACTATTCCGCAACATATGTCTGATCCGTTGACGGACGGTGCAGAAAGCACTTACAGCTTTATATATGTAACAGTCTTTGCAGCATGGACGCTTTACGCACACGCACATCTATATGTTCTATAGTCATGATTCCAACGTGACTGCAGTCACGTTTGAGACTTACTGTGACCAGTGCACGTTAGCTGTTCGTTGTCATTAATATGCATACCCGTGGTACCTATGTACATTTACATATCACCCCCCCCCGCACACACGCACGTCACAGGCAACCATTCCCTGCTGGGAAAGGTGCGGTACTGCATGTTGAACATTCCTAATTCTCGCCATGGCCCAGGATGCATATGTCGTCACCACAGGGCTGTTCAGATGACAGCTGCTTATATCCCATATGCATACAGGCCTTCGATTGTCAGGGTGTTGCTGTGGTGCTTTGGGTTTGGTCTTGTCCGCCCACTGTACGGGACCGCCCTGACCCTGTACGAATGTTAGATGAGTCACATGGGCACGTTTTGTCCGTGTCCATGGTACCATGTCACGCCCCCCAATTAGTCTTAACCGTGCGCCGATTGTCCGTGTATCCGCTGTAGATCCCGTTATACTAATTGGACACGGTCGGATCGACCCAACCTCCTGCCATTACTAACCCTCCGTATGTATGGGCTGTGTCGGAATATTACAAGGGTTTAACATTGCGTGACGACGCTCACTGAGCCACAGACATGTCCGCTGCTTTTTGGCCCGGTTCCGCTGTGCTACACATTTAACATGGCGTAACAGGTTGAATAGCTCAGACACGAGGACATCGGGTTGTCCGCCGCTGTTCATTATTGAATGTCTCTGTGGAGTTTGTTTCACAAAGCGCCACATTGTCGGCATTGTTAACGGACATCTCGCTGCAGTACGCCCGCACCGACGCTGGTGACGATGTCTGCCTTTGGCCGGCGAACAGGCATTATGCTGTGCCATTATGTCTGGGGATATATGGTTTCCTTCCTTACGTAGATGATGTGCCATACTAGCAATGACCCTAGCGATGACCCGCCTGGGTGTCGGTACTGCTGCATTACCCACGACAAGAGTGGCCTTAGGGAAAGTGGTGACCTAGGCAGAGGTTGACACCGATACGCCACCCGCCACCCTCCTGGTCTACCTACACCAAATAGAGTCTGGAAAGGTGCCCCGAGTAGAGCAACACCCTAGACGGCTACCTACTTGGCCTATGCCTAAGGCCGGCTATGTGTGTGGTCCCTTGGGCATCGGACTCGAACGGCACGCCTGCCGCTGGTATGTCCAGCATTACCCACATCCAGCCCCAAGGCAGTTAACACAACATCCATGGGTCCACATGGTGTCCCAGCTGTGCACCGGGAACTCTATGGGGAATTTAACCCACACTTCGGACAGCTGTGTAATCCTAGCCTCACCTCAGGATACGCATTGAGTAGTAGCACAGGGCGACTGTAGTCACACTCCACATAGATGGTGCCTCCACTGACCCTGGGTATTACCATACCATTAGTTTGACAAGCCTTATCTGCAAAGCCATGGAGATGGATCATAATGGGACACATAGATGAGGACATAGGGGACCCGTGATACTTTGGATACAACCCAGTTTAGCTTGGTCATAGTCAGATCATGCCCTTTACACGTGTTTCACTTTGTAGAATCAGTCACCAAGGCCATTGCTGAGGGTAAACCAGTCCATACAGCCTACCTCAACCCGCAGAGGCCGTCGACACAATACCCCTCGGTATACTTGATAAACCCGCCATCTTGAATGTAAATCCATACATCGCCCTATGGGTTGCAAACGGCTAGGTCACAGAACACACATGGCCATAGTTGCTGGCGCCATGTCATACTCACAGCCAGTCACAGGTGGTGTCCCATGGGGCTCAGTCCTGGGTCCACTATTTCCAGCATCTACGCTTCCAATGTACACGCACACACAGGGGGTTATGGTGACAATGTTTGCATACCACTGCAAACCGGATGCCAAGGTCAGACACACATCTGACACAGATATCCTTCAGGAGTGCCTCACAGATGTGGATAAGTGGTACCAGAGACATGTCCTACAGCTAAATGCCAGGAAATGCATAGGCATACCCTTCGATGAACAAGGTTACCCCGAGCTACCATATAGGTGGCAGTCCACTGAACACGGAGGGGGTTACCAGTGATCTGGGGACACGTGTTGTTGTTAACCGCTCGTTAGACACACATGTTGCTAACATAGTTGGGTAGACCTTCCACATTGGCCACATCATCATGAAGGGATTCACATCTAGATCAGGGAGGTCATTGTCCCCTTGTACTCATCACTCAATAGACCTATGATTGGGTACAATGCCCCGCTCAGAATGTATCTGACCCAACACCTGCAGCAGCTGGAAAGGCACCAACAGTTCTTCGACAAACGGATGCAGGGTCTCAGGTATATGTGTTATACTGACCGACTGAAAGGATTCCAGCTGTATACAGTTGCATACCACTTGCCCAGAGGTGACCCGTGCCTGGCATGCACGGCTAGGTCGAACCCAGATCTGATGACTATGCTTCACGAATAAGGTAGATCCTCAGAACCACAAGGGCAGCTGACGACACCTTGACACTGTCATTAATCGAACGTGTTGTTGGGACGGATTCATCACCCAGACACTCACTATGCTGTGGAACGACATCCCAGTACATGTGAGGGCAAGCACCTCGCTGGCCTTCTGTTAGTATTTACACATGGATGTCTGCATTGATTTATTTCTGTAACCTTGTAAATGAATGTTACATTAGCACATTGTGAATCTTTACATTTCGCTGGTCTATTTTACAGTACTCATATTCATACGGTTTATGTGTATATATTATGGTTCATTCATATTACTAGGTGTCTGCAGTTCTGTTAATATATTGGCACAATCCGTAGGACATATACATGTAGCTTACACAGTCAGACATTTGGAAAACATTTTATGTTGGTTCATGTTTCATATATGTACATATATTTCCATTTTCCGATGAATACTGTACCTTCAAGCAATGTCTGTTGTCCTCACTGTATTGTAACCCAAGTAAGGTTTGTTCGCTTGTCTGCCTTTAAGGCATGTAATTAGTACCTAGCACATCTAATGTACCAACCAATTAATGCTTGTAAATTTAGTAGGTTGACTACATTGTATGTAGTCTGAATAAGTCTGCTTATGAAGCAGACAAAGTGTGCTCCAATACACTATGGTGACTGCCTTTAATTCTTGGTGTGCTCTGGTTGGTCACTGACGGTCCCTACAGTACTGCCTTTGCTTTGGACTTCATCGGCTGGTTGTCTGTGTTTTGTATGGAGAATGTCAACTGTAGTCCCTATGTGTATGAGTTGTGTAATGCTTTACTACGGCAGTGTAATTCCACCGGTTTGCATTTATGTGTGCCATCTTAGTCATACGCTTGTCCATCCATGTGAATTGCCTACTATACACTGGTATGGGGCTGTACACATTTCACACCTGCATTTTGCATTCCCCGGAGTATGGTGTGCATTATTAGCGGAGAGTGACGATGTGTTACGCACACGCCCCTCCCACGGGCGGACAAAGGATTGCCTGCAAACAACACCGAGGCCAGATTCTACATACCCAGACTCCCTTGACTGCAACAGTGGACAGTACCCATTACACATCCTTCATGTGTGCTGCAGTGTGATGTGGACGCAGCTGTATGGACCCGATACCCTGGGTATTTCTGTGCATGTGTGCTGCAGTTCATGGACAGCTATCATCAACATTGAACACGCCATGCCTATGTGTACCTGTGACGTGGTGACGACAATTAGATCACATGAGTAATGCAGGAAGCAAGCAGGCATGCTCAGAACAGAATTTTGGGTCCTACAATGGACACCATGTGCATTTGTCAAGTTAGATGTTGCTGGACTGTGTCCACCTGCCCAGTGCTTTTCACTGCTGGTGTATGTTCCCAATCATGATGTCTGTTTGACTACCCATTCCACATGGTGCTACATAACCGCCGTTAGTACTGTGAACAAATGACATACATCCAAAGATGGTGGTTACCAACTGCTTCATATAAACCTCAGACATCCCAATGGGACATATCCGCTACTATATTTCCAATATAACACCACCAGAACATGTTGCTTACCTATGCATTCATGTAACCATGTTGTCTTCGTGAGGTGGGAATGCCATAGTTTACACATCCCACGTGACGCTGTGTGTGTGCCATTAGTATGTGTTCCACAGGTCGCACATCTGTTCCGCTGCACGGTAGCGGTGCCCTCAGTCTGTTGCTGGCAGACTGAGTGCTGTGTACGCCGTGTTGGCACGAGTCCGCTCTGTATGTGGAATGTCAACTGTGGTCCCTATGTGTATTTCCTGTGTCATGCCTTACCGCTGCTATGTCATTTACCCGGTTTGCAGTTGTGGGTGCCATCCTGGCCATACGGGTGTCCATCCATGACAATTGCCTACTGACACTAGTATAGGGCTGTACACATTCCACACCTACATTTAGCATTCTCCGGAGTATGTTTTGCATTATTAGCGGGAGTAAGGCAGGTGCTACACACACATCCCTCCCACAGGGCGGAGGAAGGATTGCCTGCGAAACAACACCGAGCACAGAGTCTACATACCCAGAATCCCTTGACCGCGACAATTGATAGTACCCATTACACATCCGTCCTGTGTGCGAAGTGTGATGTGGATGCAGTGCTATGGACCCGTACCCTGTGTAATTCTGTGCATCTGTGCTGCATTACATGGACAGCTATCAGCAACATTAAACACGCTTATGTGCATATGTGTACCTGTGACGCCAATGAGTTCACTTAAGTGTTGAAAGAATGCGGCATTCCTGTCTTTAGACAAATTTTTGGGTCCTACATTGGACACCACTGTGCATATGTAAAGTGTAGAGCTTGTCGGACTGTGTCCTTGTGAGCAGTGGGTTTCACTGATACTGTGTGTTCAGGAATCGCGGATGTCTGTTGGACTACCCATTCCACATGGTGCTACATAACCAGGTGATGTAGTACTGTGGACAAATTACATACATCCAACGATGCTGGTTAGCAAATACTCAATTTAAACCGCAGACGTCCCAATGGGACATATCCGCCACTGTATTTCCACTATAACACCACCAGAACATGTTGCTTACCTATGCACTCATTTAACCATGTTGTCTTCTAAGGTGGATAAGCCAGAACTTACATATCCTACTTCACGATGTGTGTGTGCCATTAGTATGTGTTCCACAGGTCCCACGTCTGTTACGCTTGTACGGTAGCGGTGCTCCTCAGTCTGTTGCTGGCAGATTGAGTGCTGTGTACGCCGGTGTTGGCACGACGGTCCTGCTTTGTATGTGGAATGTCAACTGTAGTCCCTATGTGTATTTCCTGTGTTATGCCTTCCGCTGCTATGTCATTTACCCGTCTGCAGTTGTGGGTGCCATTCTGGCCATACGGGTGTCCATCCATGACAATTGCCTACTGACACTACTATAGGGCTGTACACATTCCACACCTACATTTAGCATTCTCCGAGTATGGTTTGCATTATTAGCGGAGAGTAAGGCAGGTGCTACGCAGAAATCCTCCCACAGGCGGGTAGAATGATTGCTCATGAACAACACCGAGCACAGAGTCTACATACCCAGAATCCCTTGACCGCAACAATTGCCAGTACTCCATTACACATCCGCCATGTGTGCGAAGTGTGATGTGGATGCAGTTCTATGGACCCGTACCCTGGGTATTTCTGTGCATCTGTGCTGCATTACATGGAGAGCTATCAGCAACATTAAACACGCTATGTGCATATGTGTACCTGTGACTACAATGAGTTCCGTTAGGTGATTAAAGAAGGCGGAAGAGCTGTCTTTAGACAAATTTTTGGGTCCTACAATGGACACCACTGTGCATATGTAAAGTGTAGAGCTTGTCGGACTGTGTCCTTGTGAGCATTGGATTTCACTGATACTGTGTGTTCAGGTATCGCGGATGTCTGTTTGACTACCCATTCCACATGGTGCTACATAACCAGCTGATTTAGTACTGTGAACAATTGACATACATCCAAAGATGCTGGTTACCAACTGCTTCATATAAACCGCAGACATCCCAATGGGACATATCCGCCACTGTATTTCCAATATAACACCACCGGAACATGTTGCTTACCTATGCATTCATTTAACCATGTTGTCTTCATAGGTGGGAATGCCATAGCTACATATCCTACTTGACGCTGTGTGTGTGCCATTAGTATGTGTTCCACAGGTCGCACATCTGTTCCGCTGTACGGTAGCGGGTGCTCCTCAGTCTGTTGCTGGCAGACTGAGTGCTGTGTACGCCGGTGTTGGCACGAGTCCGCTCTGTATGTGGAATGTCAACTGTGGTCCCTATGTGTATTTCCTGTGTCATGCCTTACCGCTGCTATGTCATTTACCCGGTTTGCAGTTGTGGGTGCCATCCTGACATACGGGTGTCCATCCATGACAATTGCCTACTGGACACTAGTATAGGGCTGTACACATTACACACCTACATTTAGCATTCTCCGGAGTATGTTTTGCATTATTAGCGGGAGTAAGGCAGGTGCTATGACACATCCCTCCCACAGGGCGGAGGAAGGATTGCCTGCGAAACAACACCGAAAGCACAGAGTCTACATACCCAGAATCCCTTGACTGCAACAATTGACAGTACCCATTACACATCCGCCATGTGCGGAGGTGTGATGTGGATGCAGTTGTATGGACCCGTACCCTGGGTATTTCTGTGCATCTGTGCTGCATTACATGGACAGCTATCAGCAACATTAAACACGCTATGGTGCATATGTGTACCTGTGACGACAATGAGTTCAGGTAATGTGGAATAACACATTATTCGATTCTTTCCACAATTTTGGGTCTTACAATGGACACCACTGTGCATATGTAAAGTGTAGAGCTTGTCGGACTGTGTCCTTGTGAGCAGTGGGTTTCACTGATGCTGTGTGTTCAGCAATTGTGTATGTGTGCTTGACTACCCATACTGTGTTGTGCTACAGGAAACATGTCTTCCGACACCAGAAACCAATGCTATACATCCATTGTTGCAGGTTAACAACCACTTTCATACCATACCCAGAGGTCACGATTGGGAGGTATTGCCACTTTATTATCGGAACAACACCCCAGACTGTGTACATCATGGGAACTTTAGGCCAGTCTTACCGCCATTTCCAATTGTAATTGGCAGACACATGTCAATACATGTATGATAACACATATTGTCATGCAGAAGTTGATCTATGTTATTTGGACATTGGCTTCTGCTTTTGGCATCCGTTGCTGTGAGTGTTGCCAGTTAACATACACATTGCTTGCTCAGAGGCAGACTACACACTACTGCGCAGTACTGTGGTCTCCTTTAAGGACCCTGAGCCAGTGGTCAATGGTACAGCAGCCACTGCATAAATCACATTTGCCATCTACCAGTACCTACAGGACTGCATGAGCCAGTCATTCACTTACCCAACTGTGGTTCACTGTACCAATGCCAAGCATCCAGTGTGGTGTACCCCAGCCATACACAAAATGTACAACACGAGGAGGTGGCTACTACAAGGTGGAGCAGACACCTTGTGAGGTGTGACACCCTTGGTCATCATATGTGTAGACTTACACACTGTCATGAAACAGTCCAGGGCACATTCCACAGATATACCTACATGGACCTGGCTAATAATCATACCACCTTCAGTTGCTATGCTGGACACCTGGGAGCTCAGTCCCACATATGCTCTGGCTGGGTTCACATAGAGGGGGGGGTTACTCAACATACACACATTGCCAACATACAGGCTGACAAGTCCAGTGAGGACATCTCCACACCTTCCCCCACACATCAGGTGATCTGTGTACCACTGGTTTGTGGTCACCCAATGTTCAGTGACACACAGGTGGGACATGCTCTGACAAGGGTAGTGGACATAGCATCGATGAGACCAGCTGGATACCCCGCTGTGTACTCCACTATCTCGTTATGAATTAGACCCACAGTTAGGACAGCTATTTCTTTGTAGCCTCACCCAGGTAGGGTACCCAGGTTGTGTCACATGGCAACTGTAGTCCCACGCCAGAAGGCCAATACCTCCACTGGAGGCTGGTTATTACTGTCCCATTACCCTGGGGAACTATCTGCAAAGACATGGGGAGGGATCATACTGTGGCTCGTGACCTGACTGCATAGGGGACATACTTACTTTGCCTCACACACGGTTTGTCTTGTTCAGGGCGGTTCATGCCTTTAAAGCATGGTTGACATTTTCAGGACAGTCGCCGAGGCCACTGATGGGGTGTTGCAGTCCATACAGCCTACCTCAACCTGGCAAAGCCCTTCATCACATTACCCCTCAGGTATCGTTGATAAACCCATTGGCTGATGTGAACACGCACATCACAGAATGTGTTGTAAACTGTCTATGTGACACAACCCACACGGTCATAGTTGCTGGCAGCATATCAGACCTACTGCCTGTCAGAAGTGGTGTCCCATGGGGCCCTTCCATGTGTGCACTCCTGTCAGACACCTTCATCTTCATGGTACAGGCACACACAGGGGTGCTAAGGGCAACAGTGTTTGTAGATGACTGCATAACAGGTGCCATAGTGGGACAGACATCTGACACAGATAACCTTCTGGGCCTCCCAGGTATGCATATCTGCTGTCAGGGGACATGTCCCACAGCTAAATGCAACGCCATGCAACATCATACCTGTGGAGAAGCACTAGGTCACCCCTGTCCAGCATATAGGTGGCTGTCCACCAGCACAGGGGTGTTTACCAGGAATCAGGGGACAGTGTTGGATGGTCACCATTCATTCCACACACACGTTGCTATCGTGGTTGTGTGGGTCTTCTACATTGCCCACCTGTTGGTGCAGGGATTCACATCTACATCAGGCTAGGTCATTGTTCCCTTGTACCCATTACGCAGTTACACCTATGGTCTACTACGTTGCCCCATTCAGACTGTGTCTGACCATACACCTACAGCAGCTGGGAAGCCCACATAGGTTGATCGTTGTACAGATGCAGGATGACACCATTTTGTGTAATGCCCCACATGGTAGGACCCCTGCCACATCATGTCACATACCTGCTGTTTGGTGTTGACCTGTGCCTGACATACAAGGCCATGTCAACCCATATGTCATGTGTATGCTTCACCTACTGTATCCGCATCCCTCAGAATCAGTAGGGCAGGTGACATTTACCTTGTCACGGTCATTCATGGGATGTGTTTGGGTGACACATATATCACCCAGACAATCATTATGCTGTGGATCTACATCACAGTACATGTGAGACAAACATCCTTCCTAGCCTTGTTCACAGCTATGTTGTCCATTGGATGGAGAATTGCAGGTATAGGCCAGGGATTACATCATTATCACTGCTTGACGGAGATACAGCAATATCATGGGTATTTCATCTGAGGCACAGAAGGTTGGCAAAGTCATCCTAACTATGGTGTAGTATTATGGTTGGGCCTGGGACGATGGCCACCCTGGCCACATATGGCCGCAGAACCTATATTCATAGTTTGTCACATGTACAATTGTCTGTCCACTATAGTCTTTCGCCACTGTATATTTCTGTGGCACATGATTGTCCTCTGTATTACATGCAGGCATGCTGTGTACGCTGCCCATACGTCACAGTTGATGTCAGTGTATCTGTGTCCCTAACACTGTGATACTGAGGACTACCACACATCCTTCCCAACATTACATTCATATGTCCATTCTATCTTCTTTGGCCTATGGGGTAGGTGTTAAGACAAACATTACTCAAGTCCCTGTTTGTGCATGCTTCATGTTGGTGTTTGACCAGGCTCCGTTGCAGTCATGTGTTGGACAGTAGTGTGTCTGTGTGTTTGCCATGTGTTTTATTGCCAGTACATCTGTGGGAGGTGTAGTTGGCACATGTTCCTCTTTGCAGGGACACCCATCCTGGTGTTTGTGTCATGCATCTGCACTTGGCACGTGCCATATGTCCTGTACTATTCCCACAGTCGTATGCCTTCATGCACTACTACTGCGTGGTTACTGGCTGTGTGTAAGGTACAATAATACGACATTGTGATGTTTGTCTTGACCTATTCCAATGCTAGAACGTAAACATCTGTCAATTACGCTCTTTTCAATCAAACTGTAACACTCATTCAGATTTTCAACATGACACTGCCATACAACAGGACGCTGGGATTAATAACATTTATTGCTGTGCAGCAGGAGGCAAAGGAGTATGCAGTCAAAGTTTAGACATTTGTTCAACTTTATACATGTTACTTCTGTATCAGCATTCTGTATTCTAGCATCCTTTGCACACTTTATTGATGTTGTCACTCACAAGGCATTTTCATTGCTAGAGTACAGAACATTGTATTCCTTGCCAACAGTGCCTGTGGTAATGCTTATTACATGTTTCCCACATGAGGATAGCCCAACCTGCAAGCCGTGCATATTCAGTTAGACTGTAGTTTGGAAAGTTCTGCTCTGACACGGATCCAACACAGTTGATATTCAGTCCTCACCTCGTCCTACTAGGTTCCTGTGTCTCTGCTGAGCAGCTGTACTCTGTGTTACAGGAAACCTCACAAGCCTATCCTCCTCAGTAGAGTGGATGACAGATATACCTGTACATACATGTATTATTCCTTCATCTGAC
This sequence comes from Protopterus annectens, assembly GCF_019279795.1. Classification (NCBI taxonomy): domain Eukaryota; kingdom Metazoa; phylum Chordata; order Ceratodontiformes; family Protopteridae; genus Protopterus; species Protopterus annectens. Next base: position 838,492,703 of record NC_056727.1, on the reverse strand, counting down.
CGAAAGCAGATGACTAATGCTGACTGACATACACCTGCTGCACTGGTTACTGCTAGGTTAGGGGTTCATCACACTGCAGCGCCACACTACAAGCAATTACATGCATGAGAAGCTGTACTGGCTATATTGTCAGGTAGAATAATATGCATTATACACTCATTAGCTTCTAAATTTGCACGTCATATTATGTTTAAATATGCATTTTGCTAACATTCTCCTCCTTTGATTGCTTCCTACCTATCCAGAGACATATACAACATTATTTCTTACTTCTCCCCTGGCTGCCTTCCTCTGTGGAACTGCTTAAGTGCAGGCAAGTAATTTGATGTACATTGCAAGTAGGGATTGCATTTTCTATTGACAAATACCACTACAGGTCTTTGATACATAGTCTCGGTGCAGTATGTTAAAGCCAGAGTCCCTGACTCACGTCACTTACACGCACAGTATCCCCGCAGACTAGACACATGCTCCCAATATGAGCAGAACAATGAAGAAAATGGCAATCATGATATTCAGTATGACTGACCCCATCCACCCAATGGTTTGTGGGAAATGGTTCAAGCAGTGGGTCATTGGGCTTGGTTCCGCCATGGATGACACCTGCTATATTACCTGTAGGGCGTTGCTTTGGTCCTCTATGTGGTAGTAGTGGACACAGCGATCTTTCTTCAGTGCAAGCTGCCAAGAGACGCATTCAATTTCAGCGCCACGGTGCAGTCGTGCAATTATTACATTTTGTGACACAACAGTTCCTGTATTGCATCCAGTTCATCAGTCACATGTTCTAGAGCGCAGGTCACATTCATCCTTCCTCCGATAGCAGTTTTTGATAACTTCCCTCTTTTCCCTGATTGATTTTTCACTACCTCCAGAAGCTGGGGGTGTTCGAGCCTGTTTCGTTGGGACGCTTGTCACTGAAGTCCATATAATGAACTCGAAGTATTCCTTTATCTCTTGCAGAGGACTGACATGTTCAGAACAGCTCCATTCTCACCCACTGGCTTACTAGGTGTCCTTTCTCGACTGTGTCTCCCAGTCCTTCAGCTATATGTGTTATAGTTCGCTTCTCACACCACAGGGCAAATTGTAGTAGTATGTCAGGACTGAGCCAGATAACCCAAAATAACAACCGGGCCGGACCAATTCCCAGGTAACCATTGCTATGCTTATTTCCCACAAAAACAACATTAATATATTCTACTTTATTACTGATGAAGGTTACCTTCTGCATGTAACAAATTCTGTCTCGAACAGAGGACTGTTTTACAATTCTGGATGGACAGCTCTGCACATCCTTCAACATTGTTCTCAATGACAGCCTTCAATACAAATTAGGAATGGTGCTACAAGTCATACTGCAGATCTTGGCTGTTATGAGCGACATCTGTGAAGAGACACAGTTATGTTAGCAAATACCCCACCAACTGAAACTGTACCATGTTTTATGAGATAACATGCCACACCTTTTTGTGTAACAGGTAAGACATTGCTAACGTTGTCCTGTGATCTCACAGAACCTGTAATCAAAGTGTAGATATTCATGTCTCAATCTATCCTCGAGGAGAATATAAACATGTGATGTCCCAGTTTACCCTTCTTTGCCTGTAGCACCCTGTTAGGACGTCCTGTTTGTTAGGCACCTGTTCCGCTATATGTGATCGACTTCACAGCAAAGATAATCATCGATGCGGTGGTCCAACGACCCGACTTGTCCACATGTGTACAGTTATGTGCACCGTGTCGTATGCAAACCTAGATGGTTTGGACGGGTACATACTACATGCCGGATGTACACATTCTGCTGACACATTCACATGCAGCCATTTACATATCTGTACCTGCGGTGGGTTGGGGACATGTGGGGTACGTATTTGCCTGCGTGGCATTGCCTAACACAAACATCTTAACACAGTTCAGGTATGCACATTGTGTGTGGTTGTATAGCTGCACACGGATGCTAGCAGGTTTGGGTGCAGGGGTATACATGGGTGTGACTGACATGTACAATGAGGCTATTGTGTGGTACATCCGAATGCATGGGTTCTGTTTCTGGATATTACACTTCATCATACACCATCCAGTGTATGCAACAGAGACGTTGCTGGGTCTGGGATATGTTGCTATGCACATGTTTGCCTGTGTTTGAGGTATCTTGCTTCCTTACTGTTGTTATGTCAGCACAGCTACCCGGCTATGTACTGTCACTACTGCTTGTGACCATTATGGTTGGCACCTTTTCCAATGCCCATAGTGGGGCATGTTATGTGGGCACTTCAAATTTGCAGGACTACACATACTCAGGGCTAGTGCAGTTGACAGAACTTCACTTGTTTGCCATACTATGAGCTTATTCTGTAAGCGTTTGGGTTCCTTATTTATTTTCTTATGCCATGTCTGTGTTCCATATCGTAATGTATATGTTTTATGCTACTATTTACATGTATATTGCGGGAATTTGCGTGGCAGGGGATGGGAGGTCATTTTCCATTTTTACGATTGTTGCAGGGACACGACTGTCCAATCAGGGACTGTCCATGGCACATTGGGACAGCAGGTAACCCTGGTGACCATGCCCATGTCGCTACTGGGGTTTCCTCCTTTTCCATTTTCCGATATGGGATATTTCCGGGACTCACATCTGACTTTACAGGCCGACACATACAAACGGTCACTATATAGCATGGAAATTCACTTGCTTGCCTAAATAATATGCTTATTATTGTGGCAATTTCCTTGCTTATTCTGTTTTATGTGTCATTTAGGTATTTCTGTTACAGAAATAACCAATTCATGCTACCATTACATTAAATACGGGATATCATTGTGTCCTACAATCGTAGCACGTCAGCCATTTCTAATACGTCTTTCCGGGACACAACTGTCCATGGAGTGACTGCCCCAACCAAAGTGGGACAGGTGGTGACCTTAGTCGCTGCTCCTATGTCGGTGCGGCGCGCTGCATGCGGCTGTACACCTTCTCTGAGTGTAAACACTGACAGTGCATTGCGGGACGAACGCGGTCTTATGCGTATCCTTTACTCCTTGGACGGGTACACTTATGCCTTCGTGGCTTCTATTTGCTTCTCCATTAATTTGGGACGGGGACTATGTTGCATACTGTACATGCGTTTCATTCTGCACAGGACCTGGCTGCTGCCATTACTATTGTGGGCGGACCATGGCTGTCAGCACATTAGGTTGCTCACCTCATGCTGGCTTAGACACGCCTCCAGACGCATCCTACCTGGGCTCGCTCACGTACACTACGCACGTGTCTGTGATTCCGGTGCACTCTCATTATTATGTATATGGCGCTACTGCGCCGGATATTCCATGCACCGCCGGCGCAGGCCTTACGCCGGCCTTGCGCCGAGCTTCATGAATCCCGGGGAATATGTTTATAAGCATACAAAATAGTAAGCAGAAAAACGAAGTAGTATGTGTATGCAGGGACACAAGGGAATATCCTTTGAGACAGACAGGAATTGAATCTCTGCAAGACAAAGTATTAAACCCAGTACCTCTATTGCCTAACTTAACAAATTATATGATATAAGCTCAAGGCTCTCCCCAGCTTAAAAATATATGGATGTTGTGTGGAGAAACAGTTCACAACCAGCTGTATTGCCAGAAATACATAGCCTTGGTAAAGAAATGTGTGAAAATGTATAGACCTAAAGGACACAAAATGATCTATTTTTCTGTGGGTGGAAAGGCTAGATAAATCTTATTTGGAGTCTTTCAAAATACTCACTTTAATAAAATAATAAAGTATGTTATTGTTGAGACTGCCAGGGAAGTTGTGTTTTACCAAAAATGCTCCATTGTTAATAAATTAAAGAATTAAGTGTGTTAAGAGCAGACTAACAAAATTAAGTTTCTTAACTGAGGCAGTAATAGGTGACTCTCATACTCAAGAAAGGGGGAAAGAGGAACTGGGACAAAGTCTTACATTTCTTATTGCAATAACAAACTAAAGAGCCAGTCGGAAACATGAGCAGAGCTAAGGTAAATACAAAATTAAAAGGAAATTATTACTACTAGTGGAAGAAAATTATTTTTCAGAGCTGGCATTCTAAGAGGTTGAAATAGATGAAGGATAGCAACCTGAGCAGTTATTCATATGAGAAGAGGCCAGAGTTTCCACCTCAAATCAATGTGTTGAGGCAGATAAATTAGGTCTATATTAGAAACCCGAAAAGGCTAAATCCCAAATGTATGTACATCGACACATAAAGGTCAATGTACACACAAAGCGAAAAACGTAAATGGCAAAAATCAAATGCTGAATGTGTTTCATAATCAAAACGCATCAAACAGGTAAGCAAAATAAAAAATAAACATGAATTTAATACCCACACCCCCCCCTACCTAAATATATCAGCTCAGAGACCGCACTACATTGGGGCTAAGGACATATTTCCTTATCCCCACCATCATGCTGCTGGCTAAAAGACACGTTCGGCATTTTGAATTTCACCGTTTACATGTTTTGCTCTGTACGCACATC
>NC_056727.1:838455690-838483190 GCF_019279795.1 Protopterus annectens | reverse complement strand
TTATGTTATGTATTGAACTTCAAGAATGTAACCACAGTGTACCCTACTGGAAAAGAACAGAGTTAACTTGCAAACTCTAAGAAAATAAGTGAATTGTTTTACAATTGTGTTTATCTCCCAGTTTCACTGAAAGAGACAGGATGTCTACAGCTAGAGGTTTTCCTATTGTCTGGAAACAGAAATAATTACTAGGTTTCAAATGTAAAAGTGCTAATTGTTTTACAACTTCCATTTCTAGGCAAACATCTGTGAGATAAGTATTTTTCACAGAGAAATGCTAAATTCTAAGTTTCTGTTAGCCTGGGAACTGAAGACAGGTGACAAAGAGTGATGTCATCTTGGCTAACCCAGCAGTAATGTATATTATTAATTTAAGAACAATCTCAGGGAGTGAGTTTCGGCATTTTGTATCTTGTCTTGGATCTGAAAACATTCATTCAGCACTTCTCATCTGTATTTGCCTTGCTCTGTAAGTTTTTAGGTATTGTATTTCTTTTAGAAATAGTTAGGAATATAGTAAATATTAGTTTAGATGATTTCTGTATTTATTTGAGACTGTCCTGCAATGTTGTTTTAAAATATTTCCTGTGATTCTGAACTCTGTTGTCACTGTGTTGTTATTGAGTACTGTCTTTTGTTTTATTATTTATTATTAAATATATTTAAACTTTTTAATTGCAGCTGGTTTGTTTAAATATATTTAAGTTCTTAGAGTACTTGCATATGTATTTGGTGACATTGTACAGACCACTCTTAAATAGCCTTGCAAGTCTTGGTCACACTTACTATTTGGATAATAGTAACATCACACAATAGGATTAGTCACCCTTTGGGCCTTATAGTAGTTGATAAGGATGGTTGGTGGCAGCTGGTACTACCTTATAGTCTGGGCAGAAGGGGGCATAGCTAGTAAACATGTGCCAACCTTCCCCAGGAGTGTGTCTGTGAGTGTGTTCATTTATCAATCAAATCTCAAAGTGTGTGTGTGCCAGCTACTTGGGCAGGGACATTAAGCACTGGTTGGACAGAGAGGGTGCTTGAGGTGTTATCTTGACCACTTCGCTGAGATCTTAACCCTAGATATGTGCCAGTAAGGAGACTTAGTGGGGATCTGGAGAAAGAGGGAGAAACTAGCCCCAGACTGACTGTGATCTCTGTGTGCTCATAAGGGAAATTGTACTTTACTGTGTATGTACTTGGCATCCTCCCAATGTGCACATCCCTCACTGGTGCTAGTGGTTAGGATTAAGGCTCTTTGATTACTGGGTCAGTGCAGGGGCTTCACAAACAGAAATGTATATAAACTATTGTACATCTGTAAATGTATATGTTTTAACAGTGGAGGCTAGGACATAGAGGATTGACTTGCATCACTTCAGGAAAATAGTTGAAATTAAATTGTTTTATGATTGTGCTATAAAAGGTACCTTCAATGCAGCATGGAGACAGGGTGTCTAGAGCTAGGGTGCCTTCTGCTTTGTTTTGTAAGTGTTTTATTGTTTTATGTCTTCCAGCAATTGCAAAGATCTGAGAGATATGTATTGTTCACAGGGAGATGCTAAATGTTGAAAAAACAAACCAGGATAACACGCTCGTACAAAGAAACACCCACTTTAATGACTTTAAACGCACTTTTAAACTGAACGTTTTTCATTTCACTGAATAGTAAAACTTCTTTAGAAATATTTAAACATCTTAACATATCAAAAAATCAGTCTTTAAATAAACTTTAAGTTAAATTTGGCGTCGAAAACCAGTAAAGGAGTTGATTATATATTATATTATATTATATGAAATCAAATCAAGTCATTTATTCAGCAGTTTATCTAATAATTAGCTGAAGACTTATAGTGATTTTAGATGTTGATTTTATGCATTTTATGTTTATGTCTCTTGAATCCATCTATGAGCAAATTTTAGTAAATTTCAGAATGTTAATACAATTAGAGTAGATCGCAGTGTAGTGAAAGTTTTATTGTTGTATTGCTTTAAGAAGGCGTGGTATGTATTGAGGTTTTCGGCGCCACATTTAACTTAAAGTTTATTTAAAGACTGATTTTTTGATATGTTAAGATGTTTAAATATTTCTGAAGAAGTTTTACTATCCAGTGAAATGAAAAACGTTCGGTTTAAAAGTGCGTTTAAAGTCATTAAAGCGGGTGTTTCTTTGTACGAGCGTGTTATCCTGGTTTGTTTTTCATAAGTTGGATTTTTTTCGAGTTTCAGTGAGTGGTTTTAGTGCCATGGCTAAAAGTTCATTTGAGACAACACCGGCAATTTTGTGGGAAGTCACAAGAGACCATGACAACGAAGGAGAACAGATGGGAAAGCTCACTATACTTTTAGAGCTTTTGTCGCAAAGGATGGATTCTATGAATAATAGTTTGGAGAATTTAATGCTGTTCCAGCAGGACCAGCAACAGCGTATCACTACACTACAAAATAAGATATCTGCAGTCCCTGAAGCAGCTACTGGGTTGGACCGAAGGGTTACTTTAAGCGAATTGCATTCAGGGCAGTTGAGTCCTACAAATGTAGTGGGACAGATGCAGCAAGCAGAGCAAGTATGGATGCAAAAAGGTACTGTAATTTTTACTAATGGTGATCAACAAGCAAATGCCACCATTGAATTAGTTCATCACGTTAGATCTAGTAGACCGATAGTAAATGGTACTGCTGGTGAATACAATATTAACAGTCCTGGAACATCACAAACACGAGAAGCAAATGACATTAATAGAGCTAAGAATAATGATAATTGTAATATCGGAGCAAAGTTTCATCAACCGTCTTTAAGTGAACAGACACAGATACCGAATTTAAAGAATTGGCTTATTGCACCTGTAGGTTTACTCAATGCCAGTCGAGAAGTAGTTGAAAAAACTGATACTCAGAATGCAGACATATTTCTGGCTAATTTACTCAATGAGTTAGACGCAAACATGTTGAAGTATAAGAAACTATCATTGGAAATTGAATACTTTCAGCAATGTTTGCGAATAGAAATAGTACCGAAGGGTCTTCGAAGTTGGCGGTACCCCACAGGTTTAATTGCTGGATCCCAGTTCCATAAAGACTTGATGAGTTTATTTGACCAACAAGGTTTTCTTTTAATGCAGACAATGATCAAGCACTATTCTGTCACCATGAAAGACTTGGGGGATACTATAGAGAAATTAAATTCAACCATAAAGCAGCATAAGGACTTCATGAGATACAAATATGACTATATACGCAGTTTTCAAAGTGCTGAACAGTATATAGACAAAATGAGGAAAATTAAAATTAAAAAATTGGAGAGGGATAGGGCACAATATGAAAAGGGAACAGCTTACCCTATGCCACCATCAACACAGGTATGGCAAAATAAAAATAAAAATAAAAATTTGGATACTTTAGATGATTTCATAGAATCTAATAATGAAGATGTATCTAATATTAATAAGGTTGTAAGCAAAGACATGCCCAACCCTCATGTTCCAGTGAAACAACAACAAAATCAACAGCAACAGCAGGACAAAAATGAAACAGGTCAAAATTCAGTAAGAAGAAGTGAACATTTGAAAAGTAGTAATAATAATTATAATAACCCAAGGGAGGGGACACCAAATGGGGTAACAACAAGTAAAAATAATAATCAGGGTTTTCGGAGGTACCCGCAAAGAAATCGATGGAACAACAAGAAAAGAAATCAGAACAACAGGAGATGACAGAACTCATTATAGAACAAGATGGACCTGTTATTATTAAAAATGACAAAAATGATTTTGCTGTTTATAACTTTTCTTCTTTCCAGGTAACAGAGAGTATGGTAAATACGCTTGCTAAAGGTTTAACTTTTGTGCCATCTAAAAGAATGAACATAGCCGAGACAATTGCTGATCTCAATTTGTTTGTAAGGAAACTTAATTTGAAACAATTATTTAGAACACAACAAGATAACCCTAATAATGATTTTAGAATAGCAAGTTGTTATAATCCACCATTACATTTATCTCTAGCCACTTTTGAAAGAATATGTGAACTGGATATCAGGAATTTGGGTCAGAACAGTATAAAATTTACTGATAATTTAAACAAACAAGAAAGGGATGATTTGAACCTTATGCTGCAAGCCAATATTAGAATAATGAGTCCAGATAAAAAAGGGGGTTTAGTTTTTATGGACATTCCGGATTACATGGCACATATTAGAGATATTTTGGCAACTGATGCTTATCAAATGGCATCAATTAATGAATATAATAAAGCAAATTGTTTCATCAAAAGTTTTATAAATGAGTTGTTCATAGAAGCAAGAATTGATGTTCAAACTTTTCATTTTTTAACTATGCCCTCACCTAGGGTTCCATGTATATTCGGCGTGCCAAAAATTCATAAGGACTTACAAAAACCCCCATTTAGACCCATAGTAGATGGGCAGAATTCCTCAACTTATGCATGTGCCAAATTTATTGATTCAATATTAAAAAGGTATGTAGGGCAAGAAGAATGGATTATTAAGGATTCTTGGTCCTTTTTACAAAGAATGAACAATTTTGAATATAATGACAACTTCAATTTTCTCACAATAGATGTCAGGGAATTATACACTAGCATACCCCATAATGAAGGTATTGAATGGGTAGGGGAAAGAATGCATCAAAAACAAGCAACAGTGTCTGAAATTTCATTAGTACAGGAAATCCTTGATATTATATTGTCATACAATTTCATTTTTTTTGATAAACATTATTATGTCCAAAAGAAGGGAGTAGCGATGGGGTCACCATGTGGCTCAAGTTATGCAAACATGGTGATGTCATATTGGGAGAACACATATGTGTTCCCTAACGCTCTGTTTCAAGATGTAGTGAAAATGTATGTTAGATTTATAGATGACATCTTCGTAATTATCCAAGGAACAGAACAAATGGCTGATAATTTGGTGGCTATGTTGAACAACACAACTGCATTTTTGAAATTCACATACACATATGATAATTTGTCTGTGTCTTATTTAGATACCAAATTGTTACAGAATAGGGAAATGAGACAATTTGAGGCTTCTATATACAGAAAACCTACATACTCGAATAAATTTTTGCACTTTACCAGTGCTCATCCATTTCATCAGAAGTGGTCAGTACTAAAGGGACAATTTGTCCGAGCGGCAAAAATGATTACCACAGACAATGAATTCAAATTAGAATGCAGTAATTTAAAAACTATGTTTTTGAATAGAGCATATCCTCTGAATCTCATAGATGAAATTATTAATGAAGTTGTCAGAAAGCGACATAATGGAGTATATATACCTATTCTCAGGGATTTCACTAGAATAGGAATTGAATGTACCAGTCAAGAAAATATTGAATCAATAAAAAGGGTGGAATTGAGCCACCACAATGATGACAATTTTAATTTGGTCTGCATTATGAATTTTAGTGTTGATGCTGAAGACATTAGGAAGATCATAATAAAAAATTGGTCTTAATTATGTGATGATTTCAGTTTGAAATGTGTTTTCAATTTTAAACCTAAGATGGTTTGGAGAAAGTTAAATAGTTTCAAAATTTTGTTTCAGAAACAAAAAGATGTTTTTGTAAGGAACCCGGGCATGTCGCGATCTGGAGCCTGCTCTGTTTGTTATTTGATGGACACAGGCTGTAGAGCCAATATTAATGGGTACAACATCTATTTGAAAGGAAGATATAATTGTTATTCAAAGAGAGTAGTCTACATAGCAACATGCCAAGGATGTCCATCATTTTATGTGGGGAAAATGGATCAACGGTTAAGAGATAGAGTCTTGGAACATATGAGATGCATTAATCAAAGAAAAGATGAAATGCTTTAACTAGGCATATAATGATGTTCCCTAATCATAGATTTAAGTTTAGAGTAATCCAACAAATACCACCAGATGAAAGAGGGGGACCCGCCAGTTTTCTTCTTGAAAAGGCGGAGTTGTTTTGGCAGTTTAGATTAAATGCTTATGTTTTCCCTGGTATTAATGATAAATGTTCTATCATGTGTTTGCTAAAATTGAAAAATTTAGATAGGTAGAAACAAAGTATTTGGAATTTCTATATAACTTTAGGAAGTTTTAGATAAATAAAATAAATAAAAAATATTTTTTTCATTTAAATTCAAAAATAATCAATAGGGCATATCAGCCAATAGGCATGTTGCTGTTTTTTGTGTATAATTTATAATTATAATTTTATGTATTTTTTCTGTGTTTTTTCTTGTGCTGTTTATTATTTAAATTTGTTAGTTTATTATATATATATATATATATATATATATATATATATATATATATATATATATATATATTATATCAGCATAAGAAACAGGGTAGTCAACTTAGTGCTTGTTGATAGACTAATGTTTTAATTTTTAATTTAAAATTTTAATATAGGATATATTAATATATATATATGTATTTGATATTATACGAAGTTCAGTAAAGGAATTGATTATATATTATATTATATTATATTATATCAAATCAAGTCATTTATTCAGCAGTTTATCTAATAATTAGCTGAAGACTTATAGTGATTTTAGATGTTGATTTTATGCGTTTTATGTTTATGTCTCTTGAATCCATCTATGAGCAAATTTTAGTAAATTTCAGAATGTTCATACAATTAGAGTAGATCGCAGTGTAGTGAAAGTTTTATTGTTGTATAGCTTTAAGAAGGCGTGGTATGTATTGAGGTTTTCGGCACCAAATTTAACTTAAAGTTTATTTAAAGACTGATTTTTTGATATGTTAAGATGTTTAAATATTTCTGAAGAAGTTTTACTATTCAGTGAAACGAAAAACATTCAGTTTAAAAGTGCGTTTAAAGTCATTAAAGCTGGTGTTTCTTTGTACGAGCGTGTTATCCTGGTTTGTTTTTCATAAGTTGGATTTTTTTCGAGTTTCAGATGCTAAATGTTGGTAGTTTCTGACAATGAGCATTTAGCTTGGGAACTAAACTCAGCTGACAAAAAGTGATGTCATCCAAGCTAACCCAGCAGTAATATTAAGTATTAATTTAAGAACTCTCTGAGAGAGAGTGCATTTTTTATTTTGTATTTGACCTAACAAGAACACCCACTCACTAGGTCTATATTAAATTATCAAAAGCTCCCATGAATGAACAGCATTTCATCAAAAATACCGTTCATCGATTTCTGCTCTTGTGGGGGGCGGTGCCAAAACACCCCATGTTAATTATATATACCAACTCTGAGATTGCACTACAGTGAGGAAAGGGCAAATTCTCCGATTCTACCTGTATCATGATGTCACTATTAACAGTTCAGTGAATAGCATGTTTGATCACTTTTTAAACCTTTCTTCTTCATAGCCTTCTCTATTTTCCTAACCACTCATACCACTCTCTCTTTACTCCAACATGCTCTCCTCAAATTATCACACCCTCCAGTCCCCCAGACTCCTCTTTATGTTCCTACTTCCCTTATACTATACTATGTCATATTCCACCTATGCATGTCCAATATCACCTATAAAGACAACTACCATACAAACCCACCTTCTCCGTCCTCTTACTTCCATTTCCACTCTATCTCCTCTTCTCTCATTCAGCCCAGCCCTCTGCACCTATTTCACCTTAAACTGTTCTCCTCTAAAGTCAAGACTCTGTCACCTGCTCCAGTCTACAATCTACCAAAATTCATGCCTGACAGACTAGTATGGCTTAAGGATATCTCCTTCAACAACCTAGTCCAAGCTGGTGATATCCATCCTAACCCTGGTTCTACATCTTTTATTAACAACACTCATCCCTTACCCTCTTCCTCCTATCTCAACACCCTAAAGATTTTTACAATTAATGCACAAAGTCTAAACAACAAAGTACACCAATTTCAAGCCTGGTTAAGCCATAACCAACCAGATATCTTAGCCATCTCCGAAACCTAGTTCAAGCCCTTTATCTCCAACACTGAGATACTGCCCCCAGGATATCGTCTCAGAAATGACCGACTAAATAAAAAAGGTGGAGGCACTGCCCTAGTCTACTCCAACCTTCTTACCTTAATTCCCCTCCAAATTCCAATTCCTCAATTCCAGAACACTGAACTAACTGCTAAAATTCTAAAACTAAATAAACATAAAATTATCTGTATCATTGCCCTATATATCTCACCTGGTAACAATATCTCTACACTCAAAAATATTCTCCTATGGGCCTCTACTGAAATTAACTATGAAACTTATATCCCTTTTAAACCCTTTCTTCTTCATAGCCTTCTCTATTGAATATTGACTGGAATAAAATCAATTGCCCCTCTCCCTTCCTATCCATTAACCTCTGTGACTTCACTCAAATAATCCTCTCCATCACTCGACCTAACAAAATAAACCCTCCCAGATCCACTATAGATTGGATCCTAGTCTCAGATACAAATAAAATAACCAATTCTGGCACAATTCCTGATACCTTTAGTGACCACCTCCTATCCTTTATGCATCGCTCAAATAGTTCCTCCCCACACCAGCATCAATACATGCAAACTCGTAACCTCAGTAGCTTCAACCCAACTACTTTCCCAAATACTTTCAAACAAATGAACTGGCAAATTCTAAACATCCTTCCTCTTGACAAGGCTATACAATGTTTTAACTCTGTCTTCCTTGATACTTTAAACTCAATAGCCCCACCAAGAAACAAAAGGATAAAAACTAAAACTGCTCCTTGGCTATCCAAAGAGACAAAACAGATTATGCACCACAGAGACAAACTATGGAAGCTTTACCAAAACAATAAACTGGCCAGTACCTTGCTGCAATATAAACAGCTCCACAACCATGCAAAATGACTAATAACCAAAGACAAAAAATCCTACTATATCAAACTTCAGTCCAATAACAAAAAAAAATCCAAAAAGTCTGGAACTCAATAAATTCACTCCTCAATCCAGGCTCCAGGAATAATCCCTGTCCTGACCCAAGTAAATCTGACCATGAACTAGGCTTTAAATTTAACTCATTTTTCATAGAAACTATTACTACCCTCACCAAGACATTTCCCAATAATAACCCAACTGCTCTACACTCTCCCCCTTCTAACTCACCTCATCTGTTTGAACTCCAACCCACCTGCACTAACTTTATAAAAAAACTTTTGTCCAAACTTAAACCTTGCTCTAACGCTCCTGACAATATTCCCTCTTCCTTCCTAAAATGCACTTCTGATGGCATTGCTCTCCCAATCAGCATCATTATTAACAGATCCAAAAAAGAATCATATGTCCCCAAACTTTGGCGCTCAGCTTATATTCTTCCTCTTCATAAAGGAGGCAAAAATACCAGCATCTCAAACTTTCGCCCCATTGCTTTGCTCTCACTAATCTCCAAAATCTTAGAAAAATGTATCCACCTCCAACTTATGCCTTTCCTGACCCAAAACAATCTTCTCACTCCCACCCAGCATGGCTTCCGTCTAGGCCATAGCACAATAACCGCTCTACTCTCTTTCCAAGAAACTGTCAATCAAGCCCGAGATTCAGGACACAAAGTTTCTACTGTTTTACTCGATCTGTCTAAAGCCTTTGATACTGTTTCCCACAAGCACCTTCTCTGTCATCTCTCAAATCTTAATCTCTCACATAATGCTTTATCCTGGTTCTCCAGCTATCTATCAGACAGATCACAGGCAGTCAAATGGAAGAACTCCATCTCTTCCTTCCTACCTACCCCAACTGGTGTACCACAGGGATCCATCCTTGGGCCAATGCCTTTTAACATCTTCATCAATTTTTAACACTACTATTCCTGATGCTAAAATCATTCAATACACAGATGATTCAACCTTAGTCTGCTCTGCCTCAAACCTCCATGAATTGCTGACTAAAACCCAGACTGCCTTCTCAACAACTGAAAATTGGATGCACCAAAACCACCTCTTTCTCAATGCATATAAATCAAAGATTGTACTATTCCCTCCCACAAAGACCCTCTCCTACGATAAAAACAACTTCAAAGTCCATAGTCAAACCAACTCACCTATAGAAGTTGTCCCCTCTGCCAAACAACATGGCATTACTGTAGAGGAACACCTCAAGTTTGATATTCATATTCAACAAAATATTAAGAAAACCCACCAAAAGCTAGGTATGCTATATAGGAATAATCGCTTTCTCTCCAACTCTACCAGGCAAACTCTGGCCTTAACTTATCTTCTTCCTTCCTTATTATACGGTGGTCCTCTCCTAACCAACCTGTCCTCCTCTATCACCTCTAAACTAGAAAACTGCTACAACAAAATCTCTAAATTTGCCTCTAAATCTAAAAATACCACCCATCACTGCCCAACCCTACAATCCCTGAATTGGCTTGAACTCCCAAACTACCTAGACTATCTCCAACTCACTACTGCATATAGACTCATATTTCACCGAGCAAAATGTCCCACTCTAACTAATATCCTTCCCTTTTATACACCCAACAGAGCTCTCAGATATGAAAATCAGAACTTAATTACTATCCATAAACCTAACCGTCCTGCTGGCCAACTTCTCCTATCTTTCTCACTAGGCAAAACATGGAATTCCCTTCCCTCCACACTAAGAACCATACCAAACTCAGAAAACTTCAAAACCCAACTATTCAAACACCTGTCCACTAAATGGAAATGTACCTGCCTTCACCCAACTTAATCAAAGGAGGTTCTTGCTCTGGTTCCCAAACTTTACAACTCTCATAGTTACCTTCCTATGAGCCTATCTAAGCTCTCAACAATTTCTATAGCATCTCTCTAAGCTCTCAACAACTCCTACAGCTACCCTCACACAGCCCAACCTTGTAAATATTGTAAATAGCATTCTACTGTTGATGTGTGTATGTACAGTGTATTTACATTTTCTTAAAAGGTTTGTATGTAAACTGTTTCCACACCTAACACATATCTGTTTTCCTCAAATGAAACTGTATGATCCCTACCTTCAAGCTTAATGAATTTGTTAACTATGCATGATACTGAATGCATTTATAAGTAACTATTCTATATAATATCTTTAACATTAACTATCAGTTATATCTAAATTGTATAATGCATCTTGGAGCTTTTCTCCCCCGGCCTCCACTGAAAATGGGTCAGTTCGGCCCAGTGGACTTCTCTGGTAATCAGTCTGTAAATAAATAAATAAATAAATAAAAGCACCAGAAATGCTGTTCGCTGAACAGTCTTTTCAGTAATATAATAGGGACCCCCACTCATCAACTCTGAACTTGCCTTGCTGTAAATAAGTCGAGAGTACAGTAATTTCTCTTAGATATAGTTAGGAATATAGTGAAGTATAGTTTTGATGTTTTCTTTATTTATCTGAGACTGTCCTGCAATGTTGTTTTAAATATTTCCTGTGATTTTGGACTCTGAAGTAACTGTACTTGTTTTCTGGGTATTGTCTTGTTGTTTTATTATTTATTATTAAGTATATTTAAACCTTTGAGTTCTGGCTGGTTTGTTTAGAGATATTTAGGCACTTAGAGTACTTGCATCTCTATTTGGCGACACTGTACAGGTCACTCCTAATAGCCTGGTCCTTGGTCAAACTACCATTTGGATTAATAGTAACGTTACACAGTAGGATTGGATACCTTTAGTTAAGGGCTTAAAGTAGCTGATAAGGAGCTGGCTGGTCGCATGAAAACTACCTTATAGTCTGGGCAGAAGGGGGCATAGCTAGTAAACCTGTGCCAGCCATTTCCGTGTGTGTGTGTGTGTGTGTGTGTGTGTGTGTGTGTGTGTGTGTGTGTATATGTGTGTGTAAATCAAATCTCAAAGTGTGTGTGTTTGAGTGTGTGTGCACGTGTCACCTTCTTGGGCAGGGACACAAAGCAGTGGTTGGACAAGGAGACTGCTGGATGTCTTAGCTTGGCCGCTCAGCTGAGCTCTCAACTCTATATCTGTGTCATTGAGGAGTCTTAATGGGGATCTGGAGAAAGAAGGAGAAGCAAACCCCAGACTGACTGTGATCTTTGTGTGCTCTTAAGGGAAATTGCACTTTACTGTGTGTGTACTTGTCATCTTCCCAGTGTGTGCATTCCCCACTGTTGCCAGTGGTGAGGATTGAGGCTCCTTAATTACTGGGCCAGTGCAAGGGTGTCACAATTACCATTTGTATTAATATTAATTTCACTCAGTATAATTGGGTACCCTTTCAAGATCCTTAGAGTAGCTGGCTTTTGAATGTCTGTTGGCACTGTAACTACCTTATAGTCTGGGCAGAATGGGGGCATAGTTAAGAATTCTTTGCCAACCTTTCCCAGGTGTGTGTGTGTGCGTGTGTGTGTGTGTGTGTGTGTGTGTGTGTGTGTGTGTGTGTGTGTGTGTGGGTGTGTGTGGGTGTGTGTGTGTGTGTGTGTGTGTGTGAAAATCAAATCTCAAAGAGTGTGTGTGTCAGCTGCTTGGAGCAGGGGCATGAATCACTGGTTTCACAGAGAGAGTGGTGGAGAACTTGACTTGGACACTCAGCTGTGGTCTCAGCTCTGCAGCTGTGCCAGTGGGTATTCTTACTGGGGACCTGGAGGAAGACAGATAGAGATACCCAGACCCTGGTCCATGTGTGTTCCCTGTGTGTTCTTAAGGGAAATTGTGCTTGATGCAGAGAGCTGCATCTGTAAATACTGAGTATATCCATTTTTATTCAAAGTGAATGTCCCTCTCCAATGTCAGTGGTGGAGATCCATTACAGAATGAATTCAACTTTCTACTGGTACTTTAATTATAAGCATGTTCAGAGAGAAAAGAAAGGGCTCTGTATGTTCTAGGTCTAAGATAAACTGTAACATTCTATGATAAATCAACAAAACAGGGTTAAATGAGGAAAGAGAGAACTGACTTCTGTTTGTTCAATCTAAATGCTGTCAATACAGGCAAATTATAAGACGTCTTCAGTAACGTGTCATATGTTCAAAATCAAGGACAGCAGAGAAGTATGTGCATTACGCAGGAGTCATTGCTATAGTTCTATGATACCATTATTAAATAATTTTCTTAAAAATATCAGTTAATACTATACATTCCCAGCTGAGGGATATACAGCTGTAATAATGGTATACCTTCCACATACAGTGCAATTATACAGTGCAGTAACACTGTGTATAATACACACTGGAATTACCTCCACTACTATTGTGGACTCTGTTAAGTAGTTTTTGTAGGTGTGATAGTTGATATGTTAGCTTTCCAGAAGTGCATTGTTGGTTTTTGATTTGTATGTTTAAGTATAGATTATTGTATGGGAAAAAATAAGCCCTATTGTTCAAAGTAAACTTATTAATGAGTTTTCACTACCTTTTTTGTACACTACTGCTGTCTGTATAACTTTCTGTTAGAATGTTTAACCACTGTTACCATAAAACATATGACTGCTAAGACTTGTAAGTACTGTATCTGAGCACTCTTAGAAAAGCAATGAATCATGATTATTATTCAAGCCTATAAATATAGTTTGACTATATGCAATATTCATTTCAATTGCAGTGGCAAAATGATATGATTCTACAGCATGTGCATAATATATTACAATATAGTGTCATCAGAGTACACTCTTAATGCACATTACAGTGCAATTATGTTACTAGATGACATGCACATATAGTATGTATATGTAACAAGGATTCATGGATGCAGCAGCAGGAAAGCCCAATATTCTTTTAATATCTAGGACTGGCAAATGCACCTTCTTTAGTGATGTAAACTCATACCCACAAACAATTTTAAGAGTAAAAGATAATAGTCTACCTAGAACATATTATTATGATATAATATTCATGGCATGTAGTGTTGCTAGATGTTTTGGTAAACATAATGCTTGCTGAACATATTGTGTATTACCTGTATATGCCATTACTACATCGTGTAATACATCTGCTGTTATGCAATCATATAAACTTTTCTTCATGTATGTAGCAAGTATACAAGGGCACCCACATAATATGGTAACCATAAGTATGAATGCCATTTTCACAGTTTTATGCACATCTAGCTACATTTTAACAGCATGGCAAAGCCTATTACAATATAGTATGCGATAAAGGATAAAATAGCTGATGGTATTGATCAAGAGTAGCATGTGATTTTATTGTTAGTATTCCACAATCTATGAATTACTAGAATGCAGGAACTACTACTGACTTTGCACTGGACATTGTTCAATATTGTACACACAAGTTCTCAGATAAGATTACATGGGTTGAGTTACCTTTTGTGAAAATATCTCTTCTAAACCCTCTTCTACCTGATAGCACTGTTATTCAGTGTCACTCACATGTTTAATTCCTCTGTTTTTGTGGTTGGGTGGGTGCAACAGGAGAGATAGCCTAGAAGCCCTCACTGATGGGAGCTTTTCTCCCCGGGCCTCCACTGAAAATGGGTACGTTCTGGCCCAGTGGACTTCCCCGGTAATCAAACTGGAAATAAATAAATAAATAAATAAATAAATAAATAAATAAATGGTTGCACAGGGTGGTGTGAAACAGAATTAGGATGTCCTATCTCACTGTGCTGGGATCATGCAAAAGATGATTGTGATCTATTAGGCATGGGATGGTCTAAATGTCCAACTTGCAAGACTTATATAATAAAAATCTCCCATGGTCTCTCTTAGATGTATCCTCACCCTCTTCCTAAAATGTCAGTAGCCCTCTCATGGCCTGTTTATCCACCTATTCCAGCTGCCATTCATAACTCTGGTCTTGACTAAGGCTGAAGGGCACAAGGACTACCTGCCTCACTCTAACAGATGGTCATGATTTCTTCTCTCAAATAGAGATGATCTGGCATAGCCTCATAATTTTTTCCTCTACCAGCTCTCACAGGTACCTTGGCCATATGAATAAACTGAAGGCTGGGTCATTGCCACCATTCTACACCAATGTAGCTGTCGTGATTTTGTAAGACTTGCAGATTTTGACACATGCTATGTTATCCAGTGAGTATTTACAAATATTAGAAGTGTGTGCTATCAGTAATTGGCATTCAACCTATTTTGCAGAGAATAAGATTTAGAAAATTACATTCTAATGAGGCCCATTAAGTTATACATGTAACTGGAGAGCTAAATATGGTGACCAGTGTATCATACTAGTCTGTAGTTTTCTGAGACATTAACATATATATTGTATTATTACCAGTACATAAGAAGATAGAGTAGTTGCCTGATACCAAGGAATGTCCACTTATCTACTATATCATATGCAATGGGATGCATCACATGTATGTCTGCGTTACATATGGACATGACTATAGTGGTCCTGCCATGTGTTGTTGCAGAACATTTTTGCATGGAAGCTACAACCTATAAATTATGATACTGCTTACATTTGTGAGATTTCCTTTGAAAACTGTTTAATGTGGGTGGCATTACTACTGTAATGCTTGTTGTGGGCAACTCTTGTGTGTACTGATGCATATTTTTCCACATATGTGTGTTGATCATAGCTATTTTATGTTCATAACATAGAAAGCTGTTTGCCATCTGCAGGTGTCCATGACATTACACCATATACCAACAGCACATGCAAATGGATGCATACAAAAATGAATCAAAATGACTTTCAGCTAGAATGTTTCCTCATATCTAGCCATCTATTTATCTATATATTTATACACCTATGTATATATGTCAACATTACAACTCATATGCTTACTCCACATGAGTACTGTTTGTTACATTGCCCCTTTAATTACTCCAAAAATGGCATACAATAGTGCAAGAATTTTTGGAAGTCCCATTTGTGTATGTGCTTATATAACCATAATGTAAGCAAAGGCAACGTGGACTATATTAATCAGTTGGAAACTAAATCTGCCTTATCATTGTCACAATTCTTTTCATACTGCAAATTTATGCTTCTTACATTGTCTCTTTAATTACTCTAAAACTTAAGAGTTGAGTAGTGGAAAACTTTTGTGGAATCCCATCCAGGGTCTTCAACCTGTAAATGTTCACAATCACCTTTAGATGAAATTATGAGAAGTGATTTCCCACACTCAGTTTAGGAGATGTGAAATTATTGCCAAAATGGCAAATGCTTGTGCTTCCTTACTATGCAAGTGAAAAAACAGTCACTGTTTTCAGCTTTAAAAATAGACAAAGAAGCATTATTTTCTTTTTTTCCCTCGACTCATTCTCAACATTGTTTTCCCTTATGAATTGCAGATATACATATATTACTCATAACAGTCAGTCCTTGGAAATGACAGACTTTGCATGATACAGTGTCCCTCAGTAAACCGTACATCTTTTTGTTTGCATCTAATCTTTATCAAGTTTCTTGAGTTAATTTCAGGAATGGCTGAACAAGTGAAGCAAATGCACACTAGGCATTTACCACAAGCATGAAACACAAGTTCCAGGCAACTTTATAGCTTTTCCAATAGCATCGCTGTACAGCTGCTACTTAACCTTTGAAATATTGCTTCTCACAAAGTGATGTGATGCATATGAATGTGACCTCTAATCTAATCAGCTTCTAGTTAGGGTACACATCAAACCCTCATGAATCACTTTACAGCATGAGAAAAAAGTACTTCCAGTGAGACGACTCATGCTGCAAAACTATGGAACAGCAATACAGGCATAAGGAAATCTGTGGGAAAAAGTAAATATTTACTTTTCTAACCACATCTTAGCTACACCCAGGGGATGGCAATACAACATCCCAGGGTAGCATGGCACTCAGCTTGGAAAACACTGACCTAATCCAATGATGTCTGATGTAACCAAAAACACAACAGAACTATAAATGAACTGAAACTACAGGAAAACAAAGACTAAAATGGATGTCTAAATTACAGAAGAAAAATTCCCGCTCATTAAAATTACATTAATAGAAGTAGTGCAATACTGGATGCTCAAGATGCAATACTATGAATCCTGAAATTATAAAAATTTACATATGATTTGGAGAATAATAAGTGAAGTGGGAGTCTTGCTGTTACACTTTAAACGTATTTCTGCAAGAGGCAAGTCCCATTCATCACCCCCCAACTTGGAAGTGTTACACTTCCACAACCTGGATACATATCTGCTAACTCTAAGATAATGATTCAGTTGCAGAAGGGGGATTTTCCGAGATACAGCCATTTCAATGGCTGCATATGTTTCCCTGTAATGGCACTTACATTTCATTATTCAAAGCAACACTCTTACTAACATTAAACTTTCAGCTGGATTCCTGTACAACTTTACCAAGATACCTAAAGTTCAATTCACTACAAAATTAAACAGCTAATACAGCTAACTGAAATCTATGGAAAATATTTATCTAACATAAAAGTAAAACATAAAACATGCATAAATAGATGCATGCAGCTCTAATTTGTGTGCTACATGAAATACTTTGGATTGTAGGATTAGAAAACTCAATTTGTGACTTGTGGGTTTGTCACTTATCACAAAACTCATTACTTATACCTATAGTACAAATAATTTTATGCATCACACAAGATATTCATATTTCATATCTGTTATTAGACTTTGGGAATCAACAGCAATTTGTTACCACTCCATTTGCATTATCAGTCATTCTACAACAACTGAGCATTAAAATCATATAGCCAATCACCATAGCTCTGTTTACTCTCATGACCATAAAATCAAAATATCGTATGCCCTAAGATATGGAACAGATAACAAAAGGCATGGGCATGGATTAATATGTTGAACATGTTAATCCATGTCCATGTTCAAAAGATAGGGCTATGCCAGCCTCATTCAGCATGTGATAATGGGAAATGGGTGAACATAGCACCCATACTAAAAGGGGAATAGGCCTCACCTCACCAAAATAACTTGACATGATACATTGGTAAGGCTTGCTGATATAAGATACTAAATCAGTGGTGAATTACACTGAAATAAATGGTTTTGTCAGTGAGGTGGAAGGTAAATATGTATGTGGAACTCCATATTGCAGGCACTACTGGGTGGAAACAGGTATGTATGCAATACCTAGTTCCAATACGCATAGAGATGTACTGCAGGAATCTGGAATTAGAAGGCCCTGACCAAAACTATTTGTGTAGGTGTGGTAGTGGATAGTGCAAGCCTTCTCCAAACTCCTCTGTGGACAGTTTTGGGGATGCCTCATTGTAATGTATATATAAAAAAAAAATTGCACTCCTCAGTGGGCTAATGGTCCTACATCCATATCCCTCTTCACAGATGTTATGAACGCAGGCATGATGGTCTGAGTCTGCACTCACCAACCGGCTTTACAGATATAACTGTGACTCTGAGAGACCTCTTTGCTGTAAAGCTCCATCTGTATGTCAGAACTGGCTCCCAGCCTGTAATACCAGGTCTATCATACTCTGCCAGAGAAACGTTGTCAGATTATGAGACCCTGCTGTGTCCTTACACAGTTTCAGAAGTATACTCAAATTAAGTAATGTGGTTTATTAACACTCAATGTTATTATTGAATCATGTTATTTTTGCCTAGGCATCATAGTTCACTACATAAATTGGGGATAAGCCACAGAACAGGATGTCATTCTAGGGCATCTTGAATTTTAGTGTCTCGAGTAGGTATGGTAGAATGGCAGAAGCTTTGCTGTGTCTCTATTGTAATGTTTTAGAATCCATTCCCTTAAAATTACATATTCAAACCATTCATAAATAAATACAGACACATAAATTAAAACATGAGTGGATTTCAAGAAAGTTAAAACCGAAGATGCTAAACTTGTAAAAATAAAAGAAAATAGCAACTACAACTAGCCAATCAGACAACAGTTTTACTGGAAAAATGGGTCTCTATGTAAACATCCACACCGAATAGATTAAATAAATTAATGAAACCTAATATGATATGTCTGAAAATAAAACTCATATAGAACTACTAGAATATTGTCACTAAATTATTTGGCAATATAAAAAAGACTAAGGAAAAGGTTCCAAAACAGTGTAAGTCTGCCCTGATTGCTCTTAGTGTGAGTAATTTACTGATTCACTTTGGTAAAAGGCCTATGTGACTTCCCCATGCTGAGCTAGCAATCAAGGAGCCTGAATCCTCACCACTGACACTGGAGAGGGATGATCACTTGGAATACAAATGGATACACTCAGTATTTCCAGATACATACCTCTCTGCATCAAGCACAATTTCCCTTAGGACCACACAGGGAACACACTCAGCCTGGGGTCTGAGTTTCTCTATATCTGTCTCCTTCCAGATCCCCAATAAGACTCCCCACTGGTACAGCTCAGAGATAAGTCCCCAGCTGAATGTCCAAACCAAGTCCCCCACCACTCTCTCTGTGAAACTAGTGCCTTGTGCCTCTAGTCCATGTAGCTGACTTACATGCACACACACACACACACACACACACACACACACACACACACACACACACACACACACACACACACATGCACGCACATGGGATGGGAAGGCTGGCACAGGTTTACTAGCTATGGCCCCTTCTGCCCAGACTATAAGGTAGTTATCTCTGCCATCAACCACTACAAAGCCAGCTACCTAAGGCTTTTGCAAGGGTACCCTATTATACTGTATGAAATTAATATTAATAAAAATGGCAATGTTAACCAAACAACCAGGCTTTCTGAAGTGGCCAGAGTTATCACCAAATAAATATGTGCAAATGCTCTCAAAGCTGATATAGTTTCTAAAAAGGACCAGCCACAATGAAAAGATTAAATATATTTAATAATAAATAATAAAAAAATGAGAAAATACTAAATATCTATTTACAGTAGACACCAGAGTTTCAGCCACAGAGAATATGAAAAATAACACTGATCAAAGTTTCACACAGTTATAGAAAAAAACAGTATTTAGCTAGTCTTACTATCTATTCCTGATTGACTAAAATAATTACTGTTCCCTAGTTAAGTTACTTACTGAATGGAGCAAGGCAAGATAATGTGGATGAGTGGTCCTTGTTGTCAGATCCAAGACAGAATGCAGAATACTGATAGCAAACTCCTACTAATATCTAAATATTATTTTTGGGTTACAGAATGGCATCACATACATCTGGTCATCTGACTCTATTTCCCATGCTATCACCATCATTAGAAGCTGACAGGATTTTAGCAGCTATGTGTTGCCATACACTCAGATAGAGCTTTGTTCAGATCTACTGGAAGTCAAAAAACATTAAACAATTTCACTCTTCCTACAGGAGCTACAATCTATTCTCTAGCACATTGCATCTCTGGCTCCCTTCAAAACTGTGGGATAGCATCTTTATGGTTTAACCCATAAAGTAATTTAATTTCAAGAGAATTTTTCAAAGTCAGGTGGATTAAGATTATCCTCTTCACTTCTGGTATATGCTGTTACAATGTATACATTTAAGTAGTTACAATAATGCGTATACATCTCTTTTCCTTCCAACAGGGCACACTGTTGATACAGTTTAACACAAGAAAACCTCAAAAATACATTTTCAGCACAAACATCTGTACAAATCAGTTTGATGTACAAATGACATATAATTATTTACAAAATTCCAGCTAGCTATGCTGGCATATGTTACAAATCCACTGCCTTATTTCTTCTGGCATGGCTGGCAGTACTTGTTATCATCACACCACTCCCCTCTTTGAAGACTCAAGCTAGTTTTTCAAGTGCCACTTGAGAAACATTGCTTGACAAGAATGAGCCTATCTGGGAATTCATTACCCCATACCCTGTCTTGAGAGCCCATCTTCAATGGCATTGCCTACCCCACTAGAGTGCTGCACTGTTATATCATATGCCTGAAACCCATGGATTCACTTTAGTAGCTTGACATTTTGCTGGCTGGCTCAATATAGCCATGTTGAGGGATTCTGATTGATAACTAGAGTGAATTTCCTTCCATACACATAGTGTTGAAGTTGCTGCATTGCCCATACTATGGCTAAACATTATTTTTCTACTGCTGCATAACATTCCTTGCTAAGTTGGAGTATATGGCTGAGATATACCACTGAGTACTCTTCTCCTTCTGAAGAATTCTGACTGAGTACAGCCACCACCCCATGTTTAGAAACATCTACCTGAACAACAAATTATTTCCTGTAATCTGGAATGGTTAACATAGGGGGCTCCCAAAGTCCCTTTAAGCTTTTGGAATACCTACTTGCAGGATGGGGTCCACACTATCTTGTCTTTCCTATTTTTCCTCATCAGGTCTGTGAAGGGAGCAACTATTGTACTATAATTGGGAACAAACTTTCTATAGTATCCTGCTGTCTGCAAGAATGCCCTCACCTGCATTTTAGTCACAGGGACAGGCCACGCCTGAATGGCTTCCACTTTGGTAGGTTCTGACCTGATCTTACCACTCAGGACTCTATGTTCCAGGTAGGAGCCCTCCGCCATACCCACCTGACATTTATTGGGCTTAATGGTCAGTCCTGCCTTTTGCAGTCTGCCCATGGCTTCCCTGACATGCTGAAGGTGCCCATGCCAGTAATGGCTGTAAATGGCAATATCATCCAGGTAAGCAAGGGCATAATCTCCTGCTCCTGCTAGGATGCAATCTACCAGCCTTTGGAAGGTCACTGGAGCAAATTTCATCCCAAAGGACATCTTTGTGAACTTGTATAATCCAAAAGGAGTCACAAAGGCTGACCTCTCTCTAGCTGTGGGAGTCAAGGGCACCTGCCAGTAACCCTTGGTCAGATCAATAGTAGTCAGATACTTAGCCCCACCTAGCTATTCTAAGGCTTCTTCTGTCCTAGTCATGGGGTAAGCATCTGACTCTGTGTGACTATTTAGTTTCCTATAGTCCACACAGAACCTGGTGTTGCCATCTTTCTTTGGTACCAGCACCAATGGAGAGGCCCAGGGACTGCTGGACTTCTGGATTACCCCCAGTTCCAGCATTTACTGTATCACTTCCCTCTGAGTCAGTCTGACTCTCAGACACCCTGTAAGGAGCCTGCTTGATAGGTCTTTGGGTTCCTGTATGCATGTGGTGCTGCACCAGGTGGATACACCCAGGTTTCCCAGTGAACATGCCCACAAACTCATGTGCTCAGATTTCTCAAACTTGTGTAGGGGATAGCCGCTGGGACATTGCTACCCCTTCCACAGAGGTGAGAGTCTGAGCCTCACTGAGGAGATCAGTCATCAGACCCCCCCTCAGACTCCTCCAGCCAACCACTGAAAATACTCAGCACCAGGGCTAAGGTTTCATCATGTTAACATGGTACAATTTGTACTCCTGCCTCCTGCCTAGCTGTTCTACCATGTAGTTAACATCACTGACCTTCCTTACCGCTTTGAAGGGTCCCTCCCAAGCTGCCTGCAGCTTATTGTATCTGACTGACAAGAATGAGAACCATCACCTGCTGCCCCACAGCGTACTCTCTGGCTCAAGCATTCCTGTCATACCAGACCTTTTTCTGCTGTTGAAATTCTGCTAGGTTCTTCTAGGCAAAGCCCATGAGCTCCCTGAGTCTTGTCCTGAGGTTTAGGACAAATGCCACAACAGACTCCTTGTGGGATTCGCACTCATCCTCCTACTCTTCAAGAATCAAATCTAAAAGCCTCATTAATCTATGCCCATACAGAAACTCAAAGGGTGAAAAACCTATGGATTCCTGGGGTACCTCTCCATAAGGTAACAGCAGATGGGGCAAATATTTGTCCCACTCTACCTTAAACTGTTCTGCAAATGCCTGTAGCATGATCTTTAGTGCAGAGTTTAACCTCTTCACAAGACCATTAGTCTGAGGATGGTAGGGTGGTCTTTAAGTGCTTTACCCTACAGTGCTTCCACAGACAAGTCAGTGGATCTGACATGAAATCGGCACTTTTGTCAGTGAGTATTTCTCTCAGGACACCTACCCTGCTGAAAATCTCTAACAAAGCATTTGCCACCTTTTCTGCCTCAGTGGAGGACAGAGCCACGGCCTTAGGGTATCTGGTAGCATAATCTACTACCACCAGGATATACTTCTTCTCTGTGGAGCTTGGGGTACTCAGGGGCCCCACAATATCCATAGCTGCCCTCTGAAACAGCTCCTCAATCAAAGGCAAAGGCATCAAAGGAACTTTGATTTTGTCTCCTGCCTTGCCTACTTGTTGGCACTGCTTACAGGTCCTGCAGTACCCTGTTACATCCCTTCCAATCCCAGACCAATATAACATCTGCATAATATGTCCCCTGTTATGCTTTATGCCCATATGACCTGCTAAATGAATGTCATGGGCTATGGCTGGAAGTGCCAGATGATAGGCTCTAGGCAGTACCAACTGCTATATTACCTCACTCTCTAGCCCTGTCTCAGGGGTCTACTCTCTATACAGTAACTGTTTGTTCCAGTACACAGACTTCCTTTTCCTTGAGAATTAGGCACCTCCCTAATTAACTCCCTCAAGCCTCTTAGTGTAGGCTCTGACAGCTAAGCCTGTATCAGCTCTACTTTTGTGAATCTTCCCAGCTCCCCTTCCACAGAAAGTCTGGTATCCTCTGACAGTGGTGCCTCACTGTCAGCATGGGTACTACCACTCACCTCTGCCCTTGCAGTCACTCTGTCCAAGGGAACATCACTACCTACTAGCAGCTGTGGCTCACCTTCAGGATTACTACCTCAGGGTAGCTCCCTCCCTGAAATAGCCACACCACCAGCCCTGGCCTCAGGTGTGGTGTCTGTCTGGATCTCCCTCAGGCTAGCAGACTCATATGCCTGTCTCCAAGCCTGACTGCATGTAACTGTGTGCACACAAGGTACTGCATCATCAAAATCATTCCCTAACAGGATGTCTGGAGGGATATTCTCAAAATCACCTACTTGTTGGCTTCCTTTTCCATCCTCCTAGTCGAGATGAACCCTGGCCAAAGGCATTTGGAATGGGGTCTCTACTAAAGCTCTGACTGGAGTGGACTGCCCAAGCAAGTACTGCTCATCTTTAACCACTGCAGGCTTCACAATGGTTATGTCAGAGGCTGTGTCTCTCTTAGCAGTGGCCTGTTTTCCATCCACTAAGATAGGATATAACTGCTTGTGATAGTTTGGTACCCCTGTTGTCTCCAGAAAACTTAGCACTGGCATACCGTTATTCCCACATGCTAGTCCCCCACCTTTTTTTCCCCATCTTGTATCTGTAGACATCTGTATGCTACATGGCCCCACTGATTACATTTAAATGTTTTAACCCTTGATCTTAGCTGTGAACCTGAAGTAGTGGCTTCCCTTGTTATTGGTTGACTCTGTTGGGGTGGTTAAGGCTGCCCATATGGGTTCCCTTATATTCATGTGCAGCACTGTGTATCCTCTTCCTGTGCAGTGATGCTCTGCTTGCTAAGTAGAGATTCCCTTTCTCCCCAGCTCATCTGCAGAGTTGCACTGTGAGTCTGCCAACCAGATTCTCATGACCTCAGACAAAGTGCTAAAGACTTTTTCCCTTACAAAAACACCCACTCACCCGTCTATGAAAATAAGTGCTTAACTCGGCAGTATAATCACACACACTTTCATCTTCCTTGTGTCTGTGCTCACAAAACTGTTTTCTGTAAGTTCAAGTGTTTACTTAAAGCATTCTAGTAAACAACATTTGACTTTGTCATAATTTAAACAATCAATATCAGACAATTTAGAAACAGCGGTTATAGCTTTATCATTGAGTAATGGGATCAGGAACTGTACCAAGAGCTCTTGGTCAACATTGTACTGTTTATATACTCTTTCAAATATATGAATAAAGCTATCAAAATGATCACCCTCTGTGAATTGAGGAGGAAATTTGCTGACCTTTGTTGCTTCTGGGGTTTGTTTATTCCCTTCCCCATTACCTCCATGACGCTGGTGAAGCATCAGAATCTCCCTCATGTGTTGGCACTGCTTCTCATTTTCTTCAGCCTCCAAACTATGCAGTCTCTCATTTTCTTTAACCTCCAAATGCTGCATTCTCTCTGCTGATTTTAATTCTAAACCTTTGGTCTCCAATTCAAGTGTCTTTAACTCCAGATGGATTTCTAAGTCCACTGAGGAAAAGTTGAACTGTCCTGTTTCGAGGGTTGCAAATTCCCATCACCAGACTGGTTATCTTCCTGGTTGCTGGTCTGAGCTATGACTAAAGATGAAATCATTTCCTCTGTACTAAGGTTGGCATGCACCAGTCCATTGGCTTTATGCAGCTTGGGCAAATGGTTCTTTGTCAGCTTGCCATAATCCTCTAATGATATCCTTGCCTGCTCTCTCTGACTAACTAAACTAACACAAAATAAATAAATAAAAACTGTTGTGATATGAAACTCTGAATGTTCACCTTGCAGCTGCTTGAGAGCACACACCTTTAGTGACAACTGCTTACAGGCTAGAGAAGCTCAATTATTATCCACATCACTGCTCACCAATATGTGACATCTCCAAACTGGATTAGTAATCAAGAGCCTGAATCCTCACCACTGACATTGGAAAGGTACGTTCACTTAGAATATAAATGGATTCACTCTGTAATTCCAGATGCAGACCTTTCTGCATCTTGCACATTTCCCTTCATACCACACAAGGAACACACCCAGCCTCGGTCTGGGTTTCTCTATGTGTCTCCCTCCAGGTCTAAAATAAGACTCCCCACTGGTACTGCTCAGAGTTAATTCCCAAGACGAGTGTCCAAGCCAAGTCCTCCACCACTGTAAAACCAGTGCTTCATGTCCCTGCTCCAAGTAGCTGACTATAAGGTAGTAGTTATCTCTCCCAAAAAGCACTACAAAGCAAGTTACCTAAGACTTTTGCAAGGGTACCCTATTATACTCTGGGAAATTAATATTAATACAGATGTATTTATTTTTATTTATTTATTTTACATTTGTTTACTGGGATAGTCTGACTAGATACATGTCCATTTTCAGTGGTGGCCAGGGGAGAAAAGCTACACATAGTCAAACATACAAAAGGTTGCACAAGAAGTTAGAAAACAATTAGAATATATATAAAAAAGTGGTAATATACCTTATGTACATTGGTTTAGAAGTGTTAACTAGTAGGGACTCACAGTTCTCATGGACAGACATACAAAGGTTACACAAGAAGTTAGAAAACAATTAGAATATATAAAAAGAAAGTGGTAATATATCTTATGTACATTGGTTTAGTAATGTTCCCTAGTAGAGACTTACAGTTCTCATGGACAGACACAATTACAAGTAAGATTGTAACTCACAGTTAGTCCCTATTAGGGACTCACAGTTCTCATGGACAGACGCAATTACAAGTAAGATTGGATATATAGCATGGTGATGTAGTTAGATGTTATGATTATGACTGATTATGCTATGATAATTACTGATTATGCTATTGTTTTATAACTTAATCCGGGTTGGTACATGGGCATAGCCAGTTCAATTTGAGATACTCTTTGAGGTTTTTTTTGAAGAGACTTTTGGAGGATTGTAAGGTTATATAGTTTGGCAAGACATTCCAGGTTTTGCCAACAAAGTTGGTGAAGAGGGACTCACCAGCTGATTTATTAGCTTTGTGGGTTTGGACCAGTAATTTGTCGGTTGACCATATGGATCTCAGATTGCTATATGGCTTAATAATGTTTATAAGAGAGGGGGTATCTTTAGGGTGGTACAGAACTTTGTGCACTATTAGGAGTTGATTGAACTGAATTAACCTGGGCAGTTCTAGCCATTCTAGTTGTTTCAGGTTCTGGCAGTGATGGGTTCTACAGGTTGAGCAAG
This sequence comes from Protopterus annectens, assembly GCF_019279795.1. Lineage (NCBI taxonomy): Eukaryota > Metazoa > Chordata > Ceratodontiformes > Protopteridae > Protopterus > Protopterus annectens. The sequence goes on along the minus strand of NC_056727.1, from coordinate 838,456,528 downwards.
TGGCAAATCTGGCAATATGGTTGTAGGTATGGGACAGCTTACTTAGTTCAGTTTTATTGAGGTTTGAGAGTACAGATGAGGGATATAAAAGAGTAGAGAGTAGGTGTGATTGGGTGATTTCAGTCCTAGCCAGTGGAGTTAAGAGTGTCTTGTTTCTATTCAGTGATCCAAGCTTCTTATTGATGGTCTGTACGGTTTTGTTGACCTGTAGGTCAAATTTGAGATTATTGTCTGTGATAACCCCTAGAAGTTTAGTGTGTTGATCTGGGGAGGTAGTGGTGCCATTGTTAGATGTGACAGAGAATGAAAGTGTGGCAGATCTACTAGTGGGGGTGAAGAGTAAAAGTTTAGTTTTATTGGGGTTCAGTAGTAGGCATTGGTTGGCGAGCCAGTTCTCAATAGTGTTAAATATATTTTGGGTTAAGATTTGTAGTTTGGATGGGGATGTGGCTGAACAGATGAGAGTGTAATCATCTGCATATTGAATACAGGTAGCTTTAGGGACAGCAGTGTGAAGATTATTGATAAAAATAGAGAAGAGTAGTGGGCCTAGTATGGGGCCTTGATGGACACCAAGTGTGAGAGGTAGCGGACTGGAGAGTTTGCCCTGTCATACTACCGCCTCTTATCTACCAGTTACGTAGGACTGGAAACACTGTATAGTGTGCATGTTGAGGGAAATGGATTTTAGAGAAAGAATGAGAAGTTTATGGTTGACCATGTCAAAGGCTTTTGATAGGTCAAGGAAGAGGGTGGAGGTTAGCCTATTGTCATTTCTGTTATTGTTTATGGCATTAGTAAAGGAAAGGAGGGCTGAGGTGGTGCTGTGGTATGGCCT